>NW_024070209.1:22702179-22916387 GCF_014754425.2 Oryx dammah
GATAGTATATTCAAAAGCAGAGACATTACTTTGCCGACTAAGGTCTGGCTAGTCAAGGCTATGGTTTTTCCTGTGGTCATGTATGGATGTGAGAGTTGGACTGTGAAGAAGGCTGAGCGCCGAAGAATTGATGCGTTTGAACTGTGGTGTTGGAGAAGACTCTTGAGAGTCCCTTGGACTGCAAGGAGATCCAACCAGTCCATTCTGAAGGAGATCAACCCTGGGATTTCTTTGGAAGGAATGATGCTAAAGCTGAAACTCCAGTACTTTGGCCACCTGATGCAAAGAGTTGACTCATTGGAAAAGACTCTGATGCTGGGAGGGATTGGGGGCAGGAGGAGAAGGGGAACAACAGAAAATGAGATGGTTGGATGGCATCACGGACTCGATGGACGTGAGTCTGAGTGAACTCCAGGAGATGGTGATGAACAGGGAGGCCTGGCGTGCTGCGATTCATGGCATTTCAAAGAGTCGGACACGACTGACCAACTGAAATGAACTGAATTGAACTGAACTGAAGAGAATATTTCATGCAAAGATGGGCTCGATAAAGGACAGAAATGGTATGGACCTAGTAGAAGCAGAAGATATTAAGAAGAGATGGCAAGAATACACAGAAGAACTGTACAAAAAAGATCTTCATGACCTGGATAATCACGGTGGTGTGATCACTCATCTAGAGCCAGACATCCTGGAATGTGAAGTCAGGTGGGCCTTAGAAAGCATCACTACAAACAAAGCTAGTGGAGGTGATGGAATCCCAGTTGAGCTGTTTCAAATCCTGAAAGGTGATGCTGTGAAAGTGCTGCACTCAATTGCCAACAAATTTGGAAAACTCAGCAGTGGCCACAGGACTGGAAAAGGTCAGTTTTCATTCCAATCCTAAAGAAAGGCAATGCCGAAGAATGCTCAAACTACCGCACAATTTTACTCATCTCACAGGCTAGTAAAGTAATGCTCAAAATTCTCCAAGCCAGGCTTCAGCAATATGTGAACCGTGAACTTCCTGATGTTCAAGCTGGTTTTAGAAAAGGCAGAGGAACCAGAGATCAAATTGCCAACATCTGCTGGATCATGGAAAAAGCAAGAGAGTCCCAGAAAAACATCTATTTCTGTTTTATTGACTATGCCAAAGCCTTTGACTGTGTGGATCACAATAAACTGTGGAAAATTCTGAAAGAGATGGGAATACCAGACCACCTAACCTGCCTCTTGAGAAATCTGTATGCAGAAGCAACAGTTAGAACTGGACATGGAACAACAGACTGGTTCCAAATAGGAAAAGGAGTACGTCAAGGCTGTATATTGTCACCCTGCTTATTTAACTTATATGCAGAGTACATCATGAGAAACGCTGGACTGGAAGAAACACAAGCTGGAATCAAGATTGCCAGGAGAAATATCAATAACCTCAGATATGCAGATGACACCACCCTTATGGCAGAAAGTGAAGAGGAACTAAAAAGCCTGTTGATGAAAGTGAAAGAGGAGAGTGAAAAAGTTGGCTTAAAGCTCAACATTCAGAAAACGAAGATCATGGCATCCGGTCCCACCACTTCATGGGAAATAGATGGGGAAACAGTGGAAACAGTGGCAGACTTTATTTTGGGGGGCTCCAAAATCACTGCAGATGGTGAGTGCAGCCATGAAATTAAAAGACGCTTACTCCTTGGAAGAAAGGTTATGAGCCACCTAGATAGTATATTCAAAAGCAGAGGCATTACTTTGCCGACTAAGGTCCGTCTAGTGAAGGCTATGGTTTTTCCAGTGGTCATGTATGGATGTGAGAGTTCTGTGAAGAAGGCTGAGCGCTGAATAATTAATGCTTTTGAACTGTGGTGTTGGAGAAGACTCTTGAGAGTCCCTTGGACAGCAAGGAGATCCAACCAGTCCATTCTGAAGGAGATCAACCGTGGGATATCATATCTTTGGAAGGAATGATGCTAAAGCTGAAACTCCAGTGCTTTGGCCACCTTGTGCTAAGAGTTGACTCATTGGAAAAGACTTTGATGCTGGGAGGGATTGGGGGCAGGAGAAGAAGGGGACGACAGAGGATGAGATGGCTGGATGGCATCACTGACTCGATGGACGCGAGCCTGAGTGAACTCCGGGAGTTGGTGATGAACAGGGAGGCCTGGTGTGCTGCGATTCATGGGGTCACAAAGAGTCAGACACGACTGAGTGACTCAGTTGAACTGAACTGAACTGAACTGAACTGAATATTCCATTGTGTATATGTACCACACTTCTTTATCAATTCATCTGTCAATGGACATCTAGGTTACTTCCATGTTCTAGCTGTTGTAAATACTGCTGCATTGAACACTGGGGTACATGTGTCTTTTTCAGTTTTGATTTCTTCAGGCAAATGCCTGAAGTGGGATTGCTGGGTCCTATGGTGATTTTTTCCCTCTAGGTTTCTAAGGAATATCCATACCGTCTTCCATAGTGGCTGTATCAATTTACATTCCCACCAACAGTGCAAGAGGGTTCCCTTTCCTCCACACCCTCTCCAGCATTTACTGTTTGTAGACTTTTTGATGATGGTCATTCTGACTGGTGTGAGGCGATATCTCATTGTAGTTTTGACTTCCATTTGATGAATCAATTTTTATGTTCTTATTTTCATTTCCACAAATGCACTATGGAAATAATATTACTCATCTCATAACTTCTTTTGTGAGATATTCAGAGGATAGACACATTTTTAAAACATCTGGAAGTAAGGTAGATGATGTGCAATTTAAGTTCACGGAGTAAGAGTAAAATAGTCACAGTAAAAGCTGCAACAAATTGCAAGTGGCTTTTCAATTTGCTCTCACTTCTTAGGAAATTTTAAATTGGTGACCAAGAATTTCTTGGCAGTTTATAAAAAGGAAACTAATTGTAATGATTTGCTTCTTGAAGGTAATTTTCAATAATAAAAACCAGCTGATAAACAAGTTTTTCCACCATGATCTAGCTGCTAGAAAAATAGCTTAAGTAAGGTTTTTTTCTGGTTCTTTTAGATGAGGTGAATTTTCTTGTAGGTCTGTGGAAACCTTTTTGAATGTATCTGTTGCCGGAAGCTCAAAATTATTTAGTTCTGACTGTAATTGCATCTTGGAGGAGATGACTGACAGCATGTTGACTCGTTTTGCCAAAAATAAACCTTTTAGATTTCCTGAGAACACGTTTTAAAATACTGGTGTTTGCTTGAAGATTATCTAGCTTGCCAAAGTATTGCCTTTTTAAAATATAAAATGTATTTCCAAATGTGAGATGTTTGTTGAATTTTCTTTAAAAATTTTCCAGTAATGGAAGCTAGGAAAATTAGAAGGAAAATGGTTTAAGATGATTACCAGTTTGGTTAATCTTGAGATGTTAATTTTCTCTTAGCATCATTCGTAATAGTTTCTTTTGCAAACAAAAATTGCAAAGTCATCAGAATATTCAGATCTATGTAAATACAAAAAATGATGGCAATTTTTTGGCACCTTATGTCCAATATGTTTTCCTGCACAATGGTAAGCATTGTAATCTTTTTTTTTCCTGATGACTTGTATGTTTTTGTATCAGGGAAACCTACTGATGTTAATGTCTTAATGTTAACTTTGTCATGTTTATGGTTTGCATTGTTTACCCATGTGGGAAAAAATGCATAATCTTTTTTATTTTACAGTGATTTATTTATTGTATTTAATTTTTGTTGACAAAGTCAATCATTCCCTAGGAACTGGGAAGAAATCAAGTCATCTATCACATCATTTTTATTGAAATGAGTGTATTTTCATCTTGAATCCATTTATTCAATACAGCTGAGAGTCATCCTTGGTAATTTTTTGGTAGGTACGAAGTCACAGAGATAAATTTGGAAGCATAATTTTTCTTTAAAACCATGTTTAGACATGGAAGCTAATCATAGAGAGCCATGTACAGACTACATTTCATTACTTCAGATTCATATCAGGTCATCAAATTTATTTTGTTTTACTATATTGACTCTTTCTGCTACCTTATAATTATATATAACTTATGTTTAAAATCATTACCAGAAGTAAGTAAAACATTTTTTTGACATTAGAGTTTTCTGAATTTCATATTATTTTCAGTACATTATTAAAATCTAAAGACTGTTTGTTATTTTATGTCCTAACTAAACTTTAGACTATTACCATTTTGTCTTTAAAGATTTATTCAACATATGCACACTTTTCTGCTTTTCCAAAAGCCCCAATATTGTATCCCAATTCTTTTCCAGTTTCTTACATACTGTTTCAAGTTCTTTTTCTGTCTTCTTGTATAAGATTCTAAGTGATTTCCTCAGAACTTCCTCCTAATTTTCTCTTCAGTTGAGCTCAATCTATTATTGAATTTAGAAGTATTTTATTTCAATTTTTATATTTTATATCCACAGTTTCTAATTGGATCTTGTACATTGCTAACTGGTCCTATTCACTTTTTCTTGCATTTGTACCATACCTTCTTTGGCTTTTGGGTGAATGTCACTCCTTCATTTATCTCTTATAGTGTTTGAAAGAGACTGATTTAAAACTCTTTCTTCTCCCCAGGTTGTTCTATAAATGTACTTTTAATCTGGAGTGACTAAGTGTGACATTTTTGTATTTATTTTTTTATATTCCTTTGAATTTGTGAATTGTGCAAAGTAGTTCATACAGAAAATTGATTGCATTAAAATCCAGTGTAAAGTTTAAAGAACATTTTTAAAGTAAATGGCCATGAAAACAATTAAGAAATGGAAATATAACTTGATTCTCTCTTCTGTTAAGTCAGAGAGGAAAAGAAATTTCTTCAAAGCATGTATAACTAAAGAAATATTCTTCTATGAGTTTGGGATTTTCTTGAAAGCCTGATATAGAATAAACATTTGAAAGTATTTCATGTGCCATTCAGAAAAACATGTTATAGAGTTCTATATATTGTTTTAAACTAAAATCTTAGAAATCTTGTATCCCCATCTCTTTTCTCTCTCATTATCTTTCCCTCCTGCTGATTTTAATCTAAGTTAATGGTGGGTGCTTTAGAATGAATGTTTGCAGACTTAAAGGTTTAGAAAAAATTATTAATTCAACAGATTGTGATCATAATTTTGTAATAGAATGTGACCCTAAGCAGGCCTTAGCATGTGGCCATTGCTGTATGCCATTATCCCCCACCTCATCACCAGGTAGCAGTTACACAAGACTATTAGTGGTCCAACTCAGCCATGGATCAGCACATCAGTGGACCCCTCCACCAAGTGACTAACTGTTAGTGAGTGATCCTTAGGGGGCCCATTCAGTCAATGGTCAGTGGAGTGGTGGTTGGTGGTCATCTGGCAGAGAGGTAAGAGGTGGATGGAACCTGGCCTTCTCTCTGGGGCCCCCAAACTCACTTGCTGGTCTGAGGCCAGGTGAACTGGGGGGCCTAGGTCACAGGCTGGGTGCTGCGTCCTGCAGGGCTCCAGAGCCCTCATCAAGGCCACAACTGGCTTGGCCCAGGCCTTGAGGCAGGGGCGAACCTCTCCCCATCTCAGTCTCTGCAGCCTAATAGCAATGGCAGTCTGCCTGGGTCACAGTCTGTGGGAACTGCCCTCTTCCATATGGGTGGCCTGAGGAGCCTAAGGGCCTTGGGTCGGGTAGCTGGCTCCCTCAGTGATGATACCTGGACAGGATCTGGGATCCTGGCCCTGAGGGCACCACTAGCTGAGATCTGCCTCCTCTCAACCAGGACATGGACCTCAGAGGGTATTAGTTGTGCTTTGGGACCTGGCCCTTTCTTATCAGGATAGAGAATAACATTCATTTGATAGAGATTTACAAGAAGATGGTGATCTGACCATGACCTGACTTCAAGAATAAAGGATCAGACACCAAGAAGTTTGCAACAACTAACCATGCCCCTCTGTTACCTTTTCTATAAAAGGGCTTTGCTGAAAGCTTTCAGGGAGTTTGGAGTTTTTTAAGCATGAGCCACCCATCTCCTTGCATGGCCCTTAATAAACCTTTCTTTGTTCCAAATTTTGATACTGTTTGATCTCATTATGTGTCATGCACATGAAATTACATTTAGGTAACAGTTGGAAAACAAGCATGTAGTAAGAAGGATATAAGATAAAGTACTTGCTGGACATTCTTCACAGATAATACAAGGAAACCATGTGGAATGATCTCTGGTTCTTGCCTCTGACAGTAGCTTCAAGACTAATCAGTTGCATTTGCTCATGTCCCAGAATCGCATGACAAGCAAGGGGGTATAGTGGGGGGGATGCCAACTCTGTATATAAATATATACAGACCTGAGTTGGGAGCAGGGCAGGTATGCTGTATTTAGCTCAATCACAAACATCAAAAACACCTTATTTTGCATATTTGCACTGTTGTACCCTTTATCTTACTGGTGATTAACATGAAAACTGCTCCAAGACCTTGGATTTCTTTCTAAAAGAATTAACTCTCCTCTCCTTGCTTGGCTCCCTTCTCATTATTTTAGAATTTTTTTTTTTTTTTTTTTGAGCTTCAGTTTGGACTGTGGTCTGCATGCAATTCCATTGCTGAGGGTACAAAGAGAAACTGGATATCTTGGCTATGGTACTGAGCAGTTTTGGTTAGTAAGCTTGGTCTTTACTTTTTCTTCTGAAATTCTTTTTAAAACCTTGTGCTCGTTTTCAGTAGACCTATTTGTTGTGTTTGTATGGGTATCCCCAAGACCTCTGTAGTTCTTTCCAATTCAGTGTGGAATGCTTGGAACTTTCTCCAGAGATAATCAGCTTCAGATGTTGAATGTCCCTATTCTACCTGCCCCCCACCCAGCAGCTCTTCCCAGTTAGGTGAGTGAAATGATAGGTAAGCACATGGGTTTTGGCTGTGACAGTGTTCTTCTGTAGTGGAGGATTTCCCTTGGTGTGGCTATGCTCGCAGTTCTCTACTCACTTCAGAGGATGTGATCTTATTCATCTGATACTCCCCTCCTTTCTTTTTGCTAAAATTTTTTAAAAAATCATTGGGGATTATTATTTCTATTAAGATTAATAGTTTTCCTCCCTCTACTTTGCTTCTCACTCTGGAAAAAGCCAGTGGTAAGCCATGGCAATTTTTTGACTCTAAGTTACTAAGTTGATCCAAGACTGCTTCTTCAATAAAGGAATTGTCTGCATAGTTTCTCCTAGCTTTCTACTTATCCTTCCATTAACAAACTGGAGAATTATTAATGAGGTTTTAAAATATATGTGCACTTATCCTCACCTTGCCTATGTATTCTTTTTGAGAACAGATATGGGGAAAGAGTAGCAAACCCTGTAATCTTCTGCCCTTATTTCCCCCTAATGACCATTTTCCAAAGATTATAGTATGGAAATTTTTTTTTTTTACTGCTAGTTCATAGTAGCTAATATTTTTCATTTAAAAACTTTTGAGGAAGACTCTTTGATTTAGCTTTACTTGATTATGTGAATTACCAGTTTTGAGTGGACTTTGAAAACATGTGCTTTTGTGGCATTAAGTATAAATGTCTGACAGTACCCAATCATCCAGATTCCAGAAATGTGACAATCAGACATCTGAGAATGACCTTGATAGCACTTGCCGTCATATAATTCCCTCATCTGTGATATGACACTGCTGCTGCTAAGCTGCTAAGTCACGTCAGTCATGTCCGACTCTGTGCAACCCCATAGATGGCAGCCCATCAGGCTCCCCCGTCCCTGGGATTCTCCAGGCAAGAATACTGGAGTGGGTTGCCATTTCCTTCTCCAGTGCATGAAAGTGAAAAGTGAAAGTAAAGTCACTCAGTCACGTCCGACTCTAGCGACCCCATGGGCTGCAGCCTACCAGGCTCCTCCACCCATGGGATTTCCCAGGCAGGAGTACTGGAGTGGGTTACCATTGCCTTCTCCACTGTGATATGATGGGACACGGCAAAAGAGATTTACAGATGTAATTAAGGTTACTAATCAGCTGACCTTTCTTAAGATAGAGAGGTAATCTGGGAGGCCAGGCCTAATAAGGTGAGCCTCTTTAAAAAACAAAAAGTTTTCTGTGGCTGGTGACAGAAGGAGAAGTCAGAGAGATTTCAGGCTTGAAAAGGACTTCATGAGCCATTGGTGATTGACAGCTAGAGGAGTCCAAGTGAGAAGGAATGCAAGTAGTATCCAGAAATCAAGAATGGCCCCTAGCTGACAGCCAGCAAGGATAAAGGAACTTCAGATCTACAACCACAGGAGCTGGATTTTTCCAAGAATCTGAATGAGGCTGGAAGTGGATGCTTCCCCACAGCTTCCACAAAAGCCTAGTTTGGCCAAAACTTTGATTTCAGCATTGTGAGACTCTAAGCATGCAACCCATTGAGTTCACCCGGGCTTCTGACCTACAGATTTGTGAGTGAATAAATGGGTTTTGTTTTCTGCCTCTAAGTTTGTGGCAGTCTGTTCTGCAACTGTGAAATATGAATTCAAGGCACATTCAAAACAGCCTGCAGGGAAATATGCAAGGCACACACCTATTCTTGTAGAAATAGTTTAATGTCCAAAAGATGATGCCATTTACCAGATTTAAGAACCTGTTCATTTTTCCATGTGATCACATTTACTTCTACTCATTTCTAACTTCCAACTCTCTTTCTGAATCTGTTAAGAACTCCTCTGCCACTTAGCTCTCCACCAGTCTCTATTTCCATCAACCCTCTGAACAGATTTGTACCTCACTAGGATCTGGTCCCATCCTTTCTCCTCCCATTTTTGGCCCTGGCCATCCATTTGTCTTGCTTATTCTTTTTTTTCTGTGCCATGGCTCTGTTAAATAAAAGGGAGTGCTAAGTTAATTTCATTCCTTTTCCATAAGTTTCATTCCTTTTAGAAATAATTAATCTTGTATTCTGACAGTATATACAAAACAACTGCAGATATTTAAAGGAAATTGCAATTGAGCCCAGCATGTACTACTTTTACAAACAAAGAAGAACTTTTTAGCTTAAAATAAATGTCTCAGTGACAGATCTATGTACAGTGAATTTTATTCAATAAGAAAGTACTTCAACATTTTCAATAGGTATTTAAGAAGTTCCATGTTCCTAACATGTTTAGGATGTGTTCCACACATCCTTATCATTCTTTGTGTCTGTGCTATTTATTAATATTTCCATAGTTTTTTTCTTTGATGCAGATATCATACTCTGAGAGAGTATTTCTGAGTATGAAAGAAATTATAATTAAAATAAAGCAAAGTAAACACTAATTTACCACATATCTGATACTTTTCTTTCTCTTTCCTCCAGTATAACCCAAAACATTTTAAATAGGATGTGTGAAGGCTAAAGATCACAGATATATGGGAAAAGAAGAAAGAAGTTATAAGGAGAAAATATTTTTATTCAGTACCAAAAATTTGTCTTACCAAGTTTAGAGAATGTATCCTTAGAGAAAAATTAAGATATCTAATAAATAATCAGGCATATGAGATAAAGTGAGGCTTCTGTTAGTCAACTAATTTTTGAACTCAGTTTGTGTAAACAAAGGTTATTTGATGTATATTTGACTCTTTAAAATTAATTCTATCTGATTCACACTCAGATAGATGTAGAAACATGGCTCATTTAAAATAGCATAATTATATCTTACAAAAATAGCATTCATTTATTCTTTGTTTTCCACGGTTATGATACTGTTAGAGTCACAGTATTATGTGAGGCTCTATGGGAAACATTTTATAGGGATGCATACGGACATTCTGGTTTCTCCCCAGTATGTCCTGTACTATCCCAATACCAATCTGTGATAAAAATTCAGAAAGACAGACTGTGTTGACAGAATAGTACTTAGGAAGGAAATTTAGACATATGAAGTACAATTTGTGTGGAACAAAGACATTTTGCAAAGTAATTTTAGTTGGTACAAAAAATGAGAGAAATTGGCAAACTTCTGTAAAGACTTGTGTCTTATAATCATTGACTATGGAAGATGAACAACTTAAAAATCACTAAAATGGTGCCTAGTACATGCAGTGCAATCTAAATTACCTGCAGCAGACCTCCTACCACACAATTGCACTCATCTCACATGCTAGCAAACTAATGGTCAAATTTTCCAAGCCAGGCTTCAGCAATATGTGAACCGTGAACTTCCAGATGTTCAAGCTGGTTTTAGAAGAGGTAGAGAAACCAGAGATCAAATTGCCAAAATCTGCAGGATCATCGAAAAAGCAAGAGAGTTCCAGAAAAACAGCTATTTCTGCTTTATTGACTATGCCAAAGCCTTTCACTGTGTGGATCACAATAAACTGTGGAAAATTCTTCAAGAGATGGGAATATCAGACCACCTGACCTGCCTCTTGAGAAATCTGTATGCAGGTCAGGAAGCAACAGTTAGAACTGTACATGGAACAACCGACTGGTTCCAAATAGGAAAGGAGTACGTCAAGGCTGTATATTGTCACCCTGCTTATTTAACTTCTATGCAGAGTACATCATGAGAAATGCTGGGCTGGATGAAGCACAAGCTGGAAACCAGATTGCTGGGAGAAATATCACTAATCTCAGATATGCAGTTGACACCCCCCTTATGGCAGAAAGTGAAGAAGAACTAAAGAGCCTCTTGATGAAAGTGAAAGAGGAGAGTGAAAAAGTTGGCTTAAAGCTCAACATTCAGAAAACTAAGATCATGGCATCCAGTCCCATCACTTCATGGCAAATAGATGGGGAAACAGTGGAAACAGTGGCAGACTTTATTTTGGGGGGCTCCAAAATCACTGCAGATGGTGACTGCAGCCATGAAATTAAAAGACGCTTATTCCTTGGAAGGAAAGTTATGACCAACCTAGATAGCATATTAAAAAGCAGAGACATTACTTTGCCAACAAAGGTCTGTCTAGTCAAGGCTATGGTTTTTCCGGTAGTCATGTTATGGATATGAGAGTTGGACTGTAAAGAAATCTGCACGCCAAATAATTGATGCTTTTGAACTGTGGTGTTGGAGAAGACTCTTGAGAGTCCCTTGGACTACAAGGAGATACAACCAGTCCATCCTAAAGGAGATCAGTCCTGAGTGTTCATTGGAAGGACTGATGTTGAAGCTGAAACTCCAATACTTTGCCACCTGATGCAAAGAGCTGACTCATTTGAAAAAACCCTGGTGCTGGGAAAGATTGAGGGCAGGCGGAGAAGAGGCCGACAGAGGATGAGATGGTTGGATAGCATCACCGACTCGATGGACATGAGTTTGGGTGAACTCTGGGAGTTGGTGATGGACAGGGAGCCTTGGCATGCTGCAGGCCATGAGGTCGCAAAGAGTCAGATATGACTGAGTGACTAAACTGAACTGAACTGAACTGAGACCTCCTACAAATCCAGAGTACTGTGACCTATCACACATTACTTCCTAGTAACCTTGTAAAGTGTAGGCACTCTTTCCTTAGCTGGGGTACACCGAAGAGGAAGATTCAGTGTGGTTACAGCTGAATCAAAATAGAGCAAAAGCACTTAAGAATCTATAAGAAATAAGTCATGTATTAATTAATGCCTTCATTTATTTAGCACTCCATCAGGCATCCTGATTACATGGGTAGTTCTGTCATCAGGAATTCATGAATATAGCTGAAAAATGTGTTTTATTTTCCTCTTATATTATAATCTAATGAGTACAAAGATCAGTTGATTCAGGTGTGTCCAGATACAAAGCTCAGCAGGAGTGTTCAGTGTATATGTGTGTGTGCTATTCTGTGTTACATTTTAAATTTTTTGCTTATATGTTGTTATTCACCATCAACTTTAATTTTCTAAAGGGCAGAAAGGTGTCATGATGGAATGAAAACCCATTAAGTGATTTTCTTGTTTTTATTTATTTTATTATTTTTAGTAGCTTTGGGCATTTTAGAAGCAGAAAAATTATCAACTAATGAAGTTTTGATACTGTTGTCTTTAGATAACAGTCAGGCTTTTACATAAATGGTAGTCTATCTAATTAAATTCACTGAAGATCTTTCCAGGACAAATGTGTAGTCATGTTTCTGGCATCTTGCATCTCTTCTCTGGTTACCTCTGATGGCTAGAGACATAACAATCGTTTCCTTATCTGAGATCTGATTTATCTCTCCTAATGTATTTCTCTTTTAACTAAAAATGCATAAAGGTGAATAGAATATGCTTGCTGTTCTTGAAAATTGCATAGACCAGTGAGGGAAGACAAGTTACTATAATGGGCTTCACTGGTAGTTCAGATGGTAAAGAATCTGCAGGCAATACAGGAGACCCAGTTTTGATCCATGGGTTGGAAATATTCCCTGAGGAAAGTGAAACTTGCTCAGTCATTTCTGACTCTCTGTGACCCCATGAACTATGCAGTCCATGGAATTCTCCAGGCCAGAATACTGGAATGGGCAGCCTTTCCCGTCTCCAGGGGATCTTCCAGGGATTGAATCCAGATCTCCCGCATTGCAGGCAGATTCATTACCAGCTGATCCACAAGAAAAGGCTAAGAATACTGGAGTGGGTAGCTTATCCCTTCTCCAGTGGATCTTCCTGACCCAGGAATTGAATTGGGGTCTCCTGCATTGCAGGTGGATTCTTTACCAACTGGACTATCGCAGGAAGGAAATGGCAACCCATTTCCGTATTCTTGCCTGGAGAATTCCATGTACAGAGGAGCCTGGCAGGCTAAAGTCTATGGGTCACAAAAAGTCTGGCATGCCTGAGCAAATAACACACATGAGCAAAATGAACACTAATCATGGGGGCCTTTAATCTTAATGCACTGTGACTAAAATATAAGCCACACGGCTATTGGAGAAGAGAGTTAATTTTTCACATGCTTATATATTATTTCACTTATTTAGAAATTCCATATTGTTACCCTTTCACCAATGTCCCTTTCCTTGATTAAATTGAGATGATTTATCTTTATTCCTTTTAGAATTGGCATTCACTTTTAATGCATGTCAAAGATTTTATTGAAAATATTCTATTTCTCAGAAAAATCGAAGCACCTAATGATACATTCTGAAAATATCCTCATTTATTTTAAGTTTAGAGATTTTCTTCAAATTAAAGAATTAAGTCAAAATATTATAGCAGAACAAATAAACATTTTATTTATTCATGTAAAATAATAGATCTCATCTGGATGGTGTTTTATCATTCATCATATTACTTTGATACTTTCTCTAGGAAGCAAACTTCTTGGAAAACTGTGATGCAATTTTTGGTAATGAGTTTGAGGTCAAAGAAATAAATCAAATGCTTATTTTCTCTTTCATTCTCTTCCCTTATTTCTCTTTCTCTCTTTATGACCAGGTTTCTCTCTTTAAAGCTTTTAGCTTTTCCTGCCTTCATATATCTCAGGCACCCCTATTTTTCTTTTAACATAATTATATAAATTAGACAACTTTATCTTTCTCTACTTTAAGAGAGATTTCAAGCACCTGAGATGAGAACGAAATAAAACTTGGTTGAAAGACCTGGATTTAAATCACAACTTGGTCACTCTTTTCCTCTGTGGAACAGTGAACTGTTTGAGTCTGGACTCTCCAGTCAGACTGCTTGGATATTAATTCTAGTCATGTAATCTCACTAACTAACTGATCTTGAGAAAACATTACCTCTCTGTTTCTCAGTTGCTCCATGAGTAAAATAATTAAGAGTTCACACCAGCTAGAGTTTTATGAGGACTAAATAAATACATAATATAAATTGCTTAGAATAATACCTAGCATAGAATAAAAAACACTGTCTTTGCTAGTATTATTAGGCTATTATTATTTGGTAAGTCATTGAATTTTTATATCTCAACAATGGCAGATATTGTGTTCTACATTGGAAGTCAACAATTCAATAAATTTTTATTGCAGATAAAGCCAAACTGAAGGTATAAATATAGTATAAACTGTAGGTTACTGATATTTTAGAAGTGTTACCAATAGAATAAACTGTGTTTGAAGTTAAGATGAGGTTGCTGGGATAAGTTCTTATTGTTCCCCAAGCTGAATTCATCCAGTGTTGCTGCATCTCCAGCTCATTTGTCTGAGAGCTAAGATGCAGAAAGGACAGACTTCTATCATGGGGAGGACTGGTTAATAGGCACAGCTCTGCTCCCCAGTTGTTACATGTTAGGTTGCCTGGCTTAGTAAAGGAGATGTACTGAAGTCTGTAATTTAGGCTTCCTTTTGGAAGCTACTCTGGTTATCAGTCGTACACTCAACAAACCAGGTTCCAGTGCATCCTCTAGGCCCTTAGGAATAGAGCAAAAATATTAGAACTCATAATCTACCTGGGGAAGGCATATAATAAGCAAAAATAAATTATGTATTATGCAACTGGTGTAATAAATGGTAGAAATTCAGGGGAGGAGAGGAAGAAGCACCTGGAGCTGAGGGCTATAAATTTATGAATCTAGTGTTGGGAAAATCACTCTAACTTTTGGGCAGATACCTCTGAAGATAAAAACAGTGTTCCATTTGACTAAGGAATGGGCAGTTTCAAAAAGTACATGATGTGGGGTGAAAAAGCAAGAATTTGGTTAAGCTTGAAATACCTGTTAGCCATCTGTGCAACGATGTTGTATAAGCTACTAAGTATCTCAATATGGAGAACTGGGGAACAGTCCCAGCTGGATATATAAATGTAATAGTTATTGACATATAACTAGTACTCAAAGCTATGAAACTAGATATGATTATATAGGGGGCAATGAAGTTAAAAAAGAGCATCAAAGAAGGAATAAGCAAAGATAAAATAGTTTACTTTTCTTATTCTTAATTGACTTAATAGACTATTTGTTTAAAATAATAATAGTCACAATGCTTTTGATTATTCATATGCATATTATATATATGTGCTTAAATATAAGAAATAAATGACAAAAAATAGTACAAGGGACAGAAAATAGGATTATTTTGTTATTGTAAAATACTCATGCAAACTGTGAGTAGGATAGTGTTATGTGAAAGTTGATTTGAATTAGTCATGAATGTGTATTAGCAAACTCCAGGGCAACTACAAAAAAATTTTTTAAGTGTAATTAGTATGCAAAGAAAAGAGAGAAATGGAATTATATAAAATGTTCAATTAAAAACACAAAAGGAAGAAAAAGTAGAGGACAAACTGGGAGAAAGGAACAAGGTCAACAAATAAAGAATAAAAACAAATACAGTATATAGTAAGGGATTGTGGGATCTATGGTAGCTCTATTTTCAGTTTTGACAGGAATCTCTATACTGTTCTCCTAGTGGCTATGTCAATGTACCTTCCCACCAATAATGTAGATGGGTTCCTTTTTTTCCATACCCTCTCTTGCATTTACAGTTTACAGACTTTTGTTGATGGCTGTTACCAGTGTGAAACGGATAAAGAAGATGTGGTACATATATACAAAGGACTATTACTCAGCCGTAAAAAGAAAAAAATAACGCCATTTGCAGCAACATGGATGAGCCTAGAGATTCTCATATTGAATAGAATAAGTCATACAAAGACAAATATATGATATTGCTTATATGTAGAGTTTTAAAAAAGGCTATAAATCTACCAAACCAAAATAGAGTTACAGATTAGAAAATAAGCTTACTGTTATAAGGGGGCATGGAGGAGGAAGTGATAAATTGGAAGATTGGGATTGATACATACACACTACTATATATAAAATAGATACCTAATAAGGACCAACTGTATAGCACAGGGAACTCTACTCAATACTCTATAATGGCCTGTGTGGGAAAATTATATAAAAACAGTGGTATATGTATTTGTAAAACTGATACACTTTGTGGTATACCTGAAACTAACACAACATTGTAAATCAGTTATACCCCAATAAAAATTAAAGACCAGGAAACCCACTTTAAATGTAAAGAAACGTAGATTAAAAGTTAAAGGATGGAGAAAACTGTACTGTGCTAACATTAATGAATAGAAAGCAGAAACTGCTTTATTAATTTCAGAGCAAAGAAAGTTATCAGGGATAAAGAGGAATGCAACATAATAATAAATGTGTCAATTCTTCAAGAAGAGATAATTGTTAACATGTATTTATCTAACAATAGAGAACCAAACTAGATAAAGCCAAAATGGACAGAATTTTAAGTTGGATAATTCACTACCCCTCTCTCACAAATGGACAGATCAACTTAGCAGGCAGAAAAACCAGTCTTTGCAAGAAATGGTGCTGGACCAACTGAATATCTACACACACATGAACATACACGAACACATGCACACATACAAAGAGCCAGACATGTACCTTACATCCTTAACAAAAGTTAACTGGAAATTAAATGTAGATCAAAGTGTAAAACTCAAAACTTCTTGAGGATAATGTAAAAGAAAACAAAGCTTCTTGAGGAAGAAAATTTAGATGATTTTGGATATGGTGATGACTAAGATTCAACACAAAAGGCCTGATCCATAATCTGGACTTCATTAAAATTAAAAATTTTATGCTCTGAAAAAGACAGTGTTAAGAGAATAAGAAGATATTCAGATTTGGAAGAAATCTTTGGAAAAGACACATCTGATAGAGAACTTTTATCCAAAATGCTCAAAACACTTAACATGTAACCATATGTAAACAAATAACCCAATTTAAAAATAGGTTAAAAATCTGAAAGAACACTTCACCAGAAAAGATATATAGATGGCAAGTAAGCATGTGAAAACATGTTCCCCACCATATGTCATCAGGGAAATGCAAATTAAAATAATGCAGCACCACTACATACCAATTCAACTGGACAAAATTAAGAACAACACCAAATGCTGACAAGGATGTGAAGCCACAGCAACCCTCATTTACTGCTGTGGGAATACAAAATGATATAGTGGTATTAGAAAGACCCTGATGGTGGGAAAGATTGAAGGCAGGAGGATAAGGGACGACAGAGGGAAAGATGGTTGGAAGGTGTCACTGACTCAATGGACATGAGTTTGAGCAAGCTATGGGAGATGGTGACAGATAGAGAAGCCTGGCATGCTGCAGACCATGGAGTCTCAAAGAGCTGGACATGACTGAGTGACTGAGCAACAAATTAGGAGACAGTTTGGCAGTTTCCTACAAAACTAAACATACCATGCCATCCAACAATTGCACTCCTTAGTATTTACCCAAAAGACCAAATTCGTTGAAAACTTAATGTCTACACAAACAACTATGCACAGATATTCATAGTAGCTTTATCCATAATTGTCAAAACTAGTTAGCCAAGTTGCTTGACAGTAGCTGAATGGATAAGTAAATGGTAGTACATGCAGATAATGGAATATTGGTCAGACCTGAAAAAAGATGAGCTAGCAGGCCATGAAAAGACATGGAGAAATCATAAATGAATATTAGTAAATAAAAGAAGTCAATCTGAAAAGGCTAAATACTGTATGGTCCTAACTATTGGCATTCTGGAAAAGGCAAAACTATGGAAATAGTGAAAATATCAGTGGTTGCCATAGGTTAGGGGAGAAGGAAGCATAAATTTATGCACAGAACACAGAGGATTTTTAGGGCAGTAAGACTACTGTGTATGATAGTAAAATGGTGGATTCGTGTTGTTATACATTTGACCAAATTCATATAATGTGCAATACTAAGAGTGAAACATATTGCAAACTGTGGCCTGTGGGTAATCATGGTTTGTCAAGGTAAGTTCCTAAATGGTAGCAATGTACCATTTCAGTGGGAAATATTCATAATGGGAAAGGATATGTGTATGTGAGGATAGAAGGCTAATGAGATATCTTTGTACCTTCCTCTTAATTTTCCTGTGAAGGTAAAACTACTCTAAAAATTAAAATCAATTAAAAAAGCATGCTAGATGGCCAAATATTTAGAGTCAAGGAACAGGGTATTCAAGTGATAGACTATATATGAAACACTCATAGTTTTGTGAAAAATCCATTGAAAAGCATTCAGTGACTACATTTTTATTAACCTTGTATGGTCATCCATATTTTAATATTGAAAGCTTCATATTTTTGTATGGACAACATAAAATATGCTATTGACATAGACATTAATGACTAATATCTTTAATAGAATTCAACAAGTGCTTTAAAAAAAGAAAAAAAAAACTGCGTAACTTTACAGCTTAAGGAACTAGAAAAAGAACAAACTAAGCCCATAGTTAGTAAAAGAATGAATAAAGATCAAAATGGAAATAAATGAAATAGATATTAAAATGACAATATAAAAGCAATGAAACTAAATTGATTTTTTTAAAAAATTAACAAAATAGACAATTAGCTAGACTTACCAAGAAAAAAAAAGACTCAAATGTATAAATGAAAGAAAATATATTTCAACATACCACAGAAATACAAAAGTCATAAGAGACTATATGGCAACAAATTGCAAAATATAGAAGAAATGGATAAATCTCTAGAAATATACAACCATATCAAGACAGAATCATAAATAAATAGATCAATTCTAATAAAGAGAAGAGACTAAATCAGTAATCAAAAGCTTGGAACAATGAAAATATTAGGAACAGATGACTTCACTGGCCAATTCTATCAAACTTTTAAGAACTAATACCAGTTCTTCTCAAACTCTTAAAACAAGATGTGGAGACACTTTATGGTTCATTTTAGAAGCTCATCATTACCCTGATACCTAAGTTAGGCAGAGACACTGTAAGAAGAGAAAATTACAGGTCAATATTCCTGATAAATATAGATTCAAAAGTCCTCAACAAAATATTAGCAGAGTTTGAATTTAGTAATACATGAAAAGAATCATACACCACAATTTAGAGATTCAAGGATGGTTCATCATGTGCAAATCAATATAAATGATATATAATATTAACAAAATAAAAGATAAAGATCATATGATCATCTCAATAGATGGAGGAAAGCTATTTGACAGAATTTAACATCCATCATGATTTAAAACAAACAAACAAAAAAAACTCTCAACAAAGTGTATAAAGCAAGCATTTCTTGCTTGCAAGAGCCCAGCACATCGTGCAAACCACTTCAGAACTGTAAGCTGAGCTTATTTCTTTGGTGTGTTTAAGGAATGAAATCTTACCCTGTTGCCAGTGACTGGTTCCTGCTCCTGAAAATCACTCTGCTGGTTTCCTGCTAAAACTCAGTTCAAAATTCCAGTATTCTTTCAGAGTTTACTAAAATCAAAATTCTCCCATTAGTTTGATTTTTGTACATTCCCACATCTTTTGACAAGTCACATTTTTGTTCTGTGGCTGACAGACCACTGTGTTTAATATCTTCACTAGACCTACTTTATCCTAATTAGGCCATCCTTGTGGCGAGACCCAAAGCACATGTCCAGCCTCTATTACTAGGAGGATGTTATCTAGAAAAGAAACGGAACTTTTTTTTTCCACAAGTTTCCTATTGTTGATTATTTTCTTCATTTTGGCTGCTAATCTCCTCAGTGAGGTGATATTGTTCAGTTCAGTTCAGTTGCTTAGTCATGTCCGACTCTTTGCAACCCCATGGACAGGCTTCCCTGTCCATCACCAACTCCTGGAGTTTACTCAAACTCAAGTCCATTGTGTCGGTGATGCCATCCAACAGGAAAAATTAACTTGAGATCTTTATTTTGGCCTTATATGGTTCTCTTCTGAACTTATTCTTTTTCAAACAGATGTTTATCTTACTATATTTTATGAGTCTGTGATTTTGATAAGTGAGGGACAAAAATTCCACAAACAAAATAAAGTGCTATAATATCATATTTCACAAGAGCAAAAAAAAAAAAAATACACAAAGTTTAGAGTCTCTCTCTCTCTCTCTTTTTTTTTTTTTTGTCTTAGGTTTTTAAATTTGTTCTTGCCTGGAAAATCCCATGGACAGAGAAGCCTGGTGGGCTACAGCCCATGGGGTCGCAAAAGAGTTGGCCATGACTTAGTGAATAAACAACAACAAAACATGGTTACCTTAAGGGTAAATGATTTGGATGGGAATCTACTTTTTCCTACATCTATTTTTTTTCCCCTCAAATCCAGTGGATTCAGTAATTACGTTTTGAAGAGAGGAGGTAGTTTCAGATATTATTTTAAGATAAACTTTTGCTCTATTTTGGCTTTTCTGGTAAAGAAAAGATGGTAAAGAATCTGCCTGTAATGTAGGAGATCCAAGTTTGAGTTCTGGGCTGGGAAGATCCCCTGGAGGAGGAAATGGCAACCTACTCCAGTGTTCTTGCCTGGAGAACTCCACGAACAGAGGAGTTTGGTAGGCTACAGTCCATAGGGTTGCTAAGAGTTGGACATGACTGAGCAACTAACTAACACTGTTCTGTTTTGTATATAATTATTTAATTAATTTAATTTTTAAAATTCTTCAAAATATCAAAACACTGGCTTGGTTCATGCACATTTTCTGACTCAGAAATAACCTGTGACAGTAATAACCTGCACTGATAAAAGGACTTGCAGAAAACTTAAAAAAACACTGCCATATGGTTAACCTGACCTGGTTTTATTTGATCTGAGGTTTCCCAAATTTACATGTTTTCTGTGATTCAGAAAATAATCAAGGTTTATTCCTGACTTGGGTCCAGGTCATGCAAGACACTTAAAGATGGGAAAGACAGATGAGCTACATTCAAGATAATTATAAAATCTTTTAAAGCTTTGGATTCTGGTGTCATAATTTTACATTCTTTTATTTGCTATAGTTTTCAAAAGTATATGCTCTTGAGTTGCTGTTGTGCAGCCACTATTTCCACTCTTCCAGTGGTCATTAGCAAATTCCTTTAAAAATACAATTTCATCTGTAAATTACCTAGATAACCAATTAAATAAATACAATTATGTATAATGAAATATACAGTAATTATTAAACAAACCATATCTGTGGATTAGGGTTACAGACAATTTTTATCTCTTCATTGTAAATTTTTATAGTTTCCAAATTATCAACAATTAGCATGTATTATTTTTGTGATCAGAAAGAAATGATGTTTTGAAACACAAATATGGGACTTAGTATGTTTCTAAATATTCCTATTTTCAAATAGTATTCAAGGACTATATGAGAAAATAATATGCAATTAATAAATTAAAAGTAGTTTATTTAGCTCATATATTATTATGGAACCAGATTCTAGAAAGTTGTTCTTAGGTGTACATTTATATGATTTCTTTCTTTCTTACTCTTACAGTGATAATCACCAATATTTTATATAGAAAATTGAATAAATATATTTCAAGAAGAAATTATTGTCAAAAATTATCATAAAGCCAGCAGCACATTCACAACAGAATCAATCTGGTCATCACTTGTTTAAAAATCCTGCATCTTCACTGGTTAGAAAATAACATTCAGACCTTTTTTTTAATTCCATTTGCTCTCTGAATCTAAAATGTTTCCCCAGTACATCATCCCAAATGGTTTCTTCACACTGGCCTTCAATCCCATCACATTTCCCAGCAATTTATAAGCCCAAACTACAGAATCATAAACTAGTAAATTAAATATCTATAATACAGAATATACTATTTCTTGCCTTCTCATTTCTCCTTAAATTGCCAACACTTTCCTCCTCTTTCCTCATTCTTATATGATGATTTCTCTGAGAAAATAGATGACTTCTCTGAGCAAATGATTTCTTTGAGCAAATAGAAACCATCAGAAGAGAATTTTTCAATCTTTCCATTACCAAATCCGCTTAGGACCTGCATTGTTACCCTCCATATTTCTCCTCAAGTAAAGGGTAAGCTCTCCTTACCTCTTTCTGCTTTTCACCTTTTTATTGGATCCTATCTATTTCTGGAGATAGAAACATTTCTCCTGCAACCATCCACTCCCTTTACATATACATCAGGAATCTTTCCTTCTTTATAGAATTGTTTTCATTGGAAACAAATAAAAATGTCTTTCATCTTTATATATCTCTCTGGAGGGCATACCCCTCTCCAGTTATTGCCCCATTGCTCTTGTCAAGGGAAAAAAAATAGTTTAGGTAACTCAAGTATCAGTTAAAGGTTTTATTCAGCTGACGCATATCAAGGACTATCTGAAGACCAGGTAACTTGTTGAGTCGAAGCAGGATTTTATAGGGGGAGAAGCAGAAAGGGAGACTCGTGGTTTCACTCACATAGCAGTTTTCACCTCTTACTCTTGTGAAATTTGCTGTTGGTTCGGTTGAAAATTGTTCCACTTTTCCATTCCTTCTACTTGGTATTCTTGGCACAATAACATCCCAGTAACTGTCAGAACCATTTTTATCAACAGCTGCTTGCTAAGCTTGTGGTTTTTCAGTTAGACAAGGTTCAAGGGTGGGAGATTTAGCAAAACAGGAGGAAAAGGGGAAAAAAGGGAACAGAAGCAGTGGTTGAAGCAGAGGTAACTGGAGGCACTGTATCACATCTGTTTTAGTCCTTTATATTCTGCTTTCCTTTTATAGGAAAATTCCATAAAATTGTTTTCCATACCCCTTATGAAATGCCCATCTCCCATTCTCTCTAATCAAGCTATCTCCCCCAACTAATCAAGCTTTCTTCCCAATACTCTAGTGAAAACCCTCTTGTCAAATGTTTTCAATGATTGTCATTAAAAAAATCAAATCCAATATTAAACACCAAGTTCTCATCTTACTCAAAATTTCAACATCATTTGATGTTGTACAGTTTCTGCCTTGTTAATTGGTTAACATCCCCCGGAAGATAATCTTAGTTCAAATTATACATACAAGCCACCCAAATAAATCTTTAGGTCACCAAAGAACTCATCACTGCTCAATCCAGTGACTGAGTCTTTATCTCACTTGATATATTTGACCCAGTCATCTGTCTTCACCTGCCTGTGGGATTCCTCCCTGTCATGTTTTTCCTGGAGATTTTCTGAACTAACTGTCCATTTCTTCTCAGTCTCTTTTCAGTAGCTCTGCTTTTTCCCTCTAGACTGTGTATGTTATGCTATATCAAGGCTCACACTTTCTCTATTTCCTGTTTGCATTCTCTTGTTTCCTAGATGATCTTATTTGGCACTGCTGATTTTCAAATGAAAATCTATATGCTGATGTTTCACTGTCAAAATTGTATCTCTAGACCCACAGTTTACCTTGAAATCCAGTCTCTTTCACTTTAGAAGATTAGGGTTTCAATTGTCTGGTTCACCCAGCTCTGTTATTAATGTCTGAAATAGTCCCTGACATATGGTTTATACATTTCATACATCAAAAGTATACTCTATACTTTTTGTTGAATCAATGAATGAATAAATTCTGTTATTCTTATAGCTGTGATGTGCTTAGTCGCTCAGTCATGTTAGACTCTTTGTGACCCCTGGACTGTAGTCCATCAGGCTCCTCTGTCCATGAGTTCTCCAAGCAAGAATACTCCTCCAGGGGATCTTCCCAACCCAGGGATTGAACCCAGGTCACCTGCATTGCAGGCAGATTCTTTACTGTCTGAGCCACACAGCCTATTATCTATTCATATCTGTTTCATTGTGGAGCATCCTCGTACTCCTGGAGTGGTAATTTTAACTACTTCTTTTTGAGAGATCTTCTAGATCTTTCCCAAGCATGAGTCAGTTGTTAATTGATCATGCCTTTGTCATTCTATGCATTTTGCACATATCCACAATATCATTATTAGATTGGAGAACTTTCTAGTAGTCACTGGTGTATGTATTGGTACATCCTGCTGCTGCTGCTAAGTCGCTTCTGTCGTGCAACCCCATAGACGGCAGCCCAGCTTGCCATTGCCTTCTCCGATTGGTACATCCTATTAGGATGTAAATTGAAGACTGGAATCATGTTTTATGCACCTTTTTGTCTCCAACACCTAACATCGTGCTTGGCATTTTATGGATACAATGATATTTTTGTTGCAAACGTGAAACTATTTTCTTCAGTTTGCATAATCAGAAGTTAAATCTGTTTCAAAACTTCCTGAAGTTTCTCCTTTTTTCTGACTTATCCATGAAGTTATCTACCTATTTCTATAGATTCCACGGCCAATTCTTTTGTTTATAACAAAGATGCTCATTCCATCATCCTATTGGCCAAAAGTGTTCCATTACAGTCATTTATGTCTACTAATAAGAAAAGAATAAACATTTTGTCTTGGATTCAATCCTGATTTAAAGGCTTTTTAAGGCAGAAATAACCAAAGCAATCAGTCCATCCTAAAGGAAATCAGTCCTGAATATTCATTGGAAGAAGTGATGCTGAAGCTGAGTCTCCAGTACTTTGGCTACCTGATGTGAAGAACTGATTCATTTGAAAAGATCCTGATGCTGGGAAAGATTAAAGGTGGGAGGAGAAGGGGATGACAGAGGATGAGATGGATGGATGGCATCATTGACTCAATGGATATGAGTTTGAGTAAACTCCAGGAGTTGGTGATGGACAGGGAAGCCTGGCGTGCTGCAGTCCCTGAGGTCACAAAGAGTCAGACACAACTGAGTTACTGAACTGAACTGAACTGAACTGCAGCAATCAAAATACAATGTGGATGTGAATTTGGAGGTTTGGGACTTCTTTATAAATACAAATTAATTTATTTTTATGTGTTTTTTATTATTTTTCATCAACTCAATGTTATTTACATATCTGTACATGTATGGATGTATAAATATATCCACACATACCTGTGATGGAAGAGTGAGTGTTCAAATTAGAAAGAATTACCTCAAAATAATAGTTTTCTCTGAGAGATGATTTTTATTTATATTTTTCTGTATTTTTCTTTTTTATATTTTCAAAATTAATCCAATCATCTTATATATTTTGTCTCAAAAATATACTAGTCTAAAACAAAAGGAGACCTACAGAGTTCTCAAATCTTTTAATCAAGTAATAAAATTAGTTTTTAATATAATATAAAAATTTTCATTTTTTTTAAGGAATTTTTCTCTTGTGTCTCAAAAGTGATAAAACTAGTAGAATATAGCAGTGGATGGAGTGGTAACCAGAAAATTCACTGACTCAGAAAACCCTGATCTTGGTTCTCAGTTTTTCGTAAATTAAGTGACATTTAGAAGAGACATCACTTTTCTGACTGTAAGTACCTCCATCTCTGAACCTACATGGCTGGGGCAGGTGACCTTTAAAACTCCTTCTCTCCACTCATGTGTTCGTTATGAAAATACTGTTCTTAAGACCCATTGGAGAAGACTGATGCTGGGAGGGGTTGAGGGCAGGAGGAGAAGGGGTCGACAGAGGATGAGATGGCCGGATGGCATCACCGACTCAATGGACATGAGTTTGAGTGAACTCTGGGAATTGGTGATGGACAGGGAGGCCTGGCGTACTGCAATTCATGGGGTCACAAAGAGTCGGACACGACTGAGCTACTGAACTGAACTGAAGAACTATTTTGTACCATGTTGCTTAATGTACATGAGACTAATTTCTTGTATTTCTGGGTGCTGTTTGAAATAATGATCTCAAAGTGTCTGAAATTTAGAAAATATCCAGTTTTGCAAACCACAGTGTGGTTAATATGGCAGAGTTCAACAACAATCTTGAATCTTCTATTGGGAATTTCTCATTTTAGTTTCTTGTGAGAACCAACCCTTACCAGCAAATTATTTTTCTATAACCATATATGGTTCCATTATGATTGTGAAACTTCCTAGGTGCAAGCTACACTTCTAACATCTGGGAGAATATTCATTTTGGACATCATAAGTATAATTTCAAACACTTTCTTTAAAAAACAGGAAAAAAAGGATCTGAAAACATTTCCATAAAATGGGCTTCCTTGAATATGTAGAAGTTATATATGTGCCAAATTGTGCATGAATATATTAAGACAGGATACAATTGATAAAAGCTCATCTCATAGCCCTGGGCAGGTGGTTAAGAAGCAGTTAAAGGAATTATAAGAATGCCTGAGGAAAATTTAAACTCCTGCCAGCTGACACCTTGGGCCTCCTGCAATGCGTGGGAGAGATGTATGGTAATGAATGTGTGTGCCAGGCAAACTCTGTTTAAAAAAAAAAAAAGTTTTATCATGGGCTAAATCCAGCTATTTTTACTAAAATTGCTACTTTGATTTGTTCTTGGGAGATTTCCTGCCTGATTGCCTCCCTCTCTGGGGACTGACCTTCTGTGAAAAGCAGGGAGGGTAAGGTCCTTGAGAAAGCAAGGAAACTGGCCACAATAGGATGGGGACACAGCACGGGGTGGAAAGCAAGGCGGAGGCTAAGTGCCTCTGGGTGGGGAAGGCGGGGAGGTGGACAGTGCGTTGCGACCTACCCACTGCCTCCAGAAAGGCAGCAGCTCAAAACAGGGCTCAGTCTTAACAATAGCTTTAATAGTAGTAGTATTTATAAAACATATTTCTCTAAAGAACTCAAAGCACTTCCCACTCCCAATCTTACTGTGGCTGGGGAGGCCCAGTTAGTCGGGGAGTATAACAAAGATAGTCTAGTAGCTTTTGAGGACCATTGTTCTTTCCTGTAGCGTCTAGAGCCCAGGAAAGCAGGAACTATGGAAGCATCAATACCTTTCTCTTCATGATTATTATTATTTTTGTTCATTGTACTCCTCAGGAACAGAAAGAAACATAAAAAAAATCACTTAGCTTTGCTAAAATTTTGCACTCATTTTGCAACTTTGCAGGAATAATTTTGTCATTTCTTAGCCTGTTTCTCCTCTTCTTAAAGTAACTTCTCTTTTCCTGGGTATTATTAGCCATCATTGCCTTTTTAATGGCTTCAGATACACAAGGCTCATTATTAAAAAATCATTTGAATTTTTAAGCTAAATTTCTTGATTCTCATATGCTGTATACCATATTAACCACTTTTTAAGCATGATAGAACCAAAGAAAAAAACAGCCTTTAAAAAGTTCATAGTAATCATAAGCAGTACCACTAATATGGGGTTTCCCAGGTGGCACTAGTGGTAAACAGCCTGCCTGCCAAAGCAAGAGATATAAGAGACCAGAGGTTTGACCCCTGGGTTGGAAACATCCCCTGGAGGAGGGCATGGCATCCCACTCCAGTATTCTTTCCTGAAGAATCCTGTGGACAGAAGAGCCTGGCAGGTTATAGTCCGTAGGGTCACAAACAGTCAGACAAGATGAAAGTGACTTAGCACAGATGCATGACTTCGGAATACTTCAATATTTACATCATTAAAAATGAAGTAATTGTTTAATATTCACTATCTGATAGTCATTTACATGTTATATTTCTTCAAAGTATACAACTGTGAAATAGTCAACTAATTGCTTAATTTCTCCTACTGAAGTATTATTTTCTTTCCCATCTGTCCACCTCGACAGTATAAAATTCAAGACTACCAAAGATACGATATGAATTTAGTGGCTCATTTTCTAAATCTTCTAAATACACAGCAAGGCATGAGTACATTCAATAAAGGATGTTGGCTAACAGATAATGAGTGTAAGGTGATGGCTGTTGTTATTCAGTTGCTCTGTTGTGTCCGACTCTTTCTGATCCCATGGACTGCACGGTGCCAGTCTTCCCTGTCCTTCACTATCTCCTGGATCTTGCTCAAATTCATGTCCATTGAGTCAGTGATGCCATCCAACCATCTTATCCTCTGTTGTCCCCTTCTCCTTCTGCCTTCAATCTTTCCCAGCATCAGGGTCTTTTTCGATGAGTCATCTCATCAGGTGGCAAACTATAGGAACTTCAGCCTCAGCATCAGTCCCTCCAATGAATATTCAGGACTGATTTCATTTAGGATTGATCTCCTTTCAGTCCAAGGGACTCTCAAGAGTCTTATCCAACAACACAGTCAGAAAACATCAATGCCTCAGTGCTCAGCCTTCTTTATGGTCCAACTGTCACATCCATACATGACTACTGGAGAAACTATACCTTTGACTATATGGACCTTTGTTGACAAAGTAATGTCTCTGCTTTTTAATATACTGTCTATTTTTGTCATAACTTGATTACCTTCTTTTTAAAATTTAGCATGTATACCTCTTTCATGGGGGATACTCTCAATGGGTAGTTTGGAAAATAAATAATGACAACTATGGGATATGCCAAAGAATTGATGCTTTCGAATTCTGGTGTTGGAGAAGACTCTTGGGAGTCCCTTGGACTGCAAGGAGATCCAACCAGTTCATCCTAAGGGAAATCAGTCCTGAATGTTCAACGGAATGACTGATGCTGAAGCTGAAACTCCAATACTTTGGCTACCTGATGTGAAGAGCTGACTCATTTGAAAAGACCCTGATACTGGGAAAGATTGAAGGCAGGAGTGAGAAGGGGACGACAGAAGATGAGATGGTTTGATGGCATCACTGACTCAATGGACATGAGTTTGAGTAAACTCCAGGAATTGGTGATGGACAGGGAGGCCTGGTTTGCTGTAGTCCATGGGGTCACAAAGAGTTGGACACAACTGAGTGACTGAACTGAACTGAACTGATGGGATGTATCCTGACAGTGTCTTTTGTTCCAAGCTTGGAGGTAAAATATTAGAGCACATATAAATAACATTTGAAGATTTTCCCACTCACAAACAGCTCATGCCTATTACCTATTTTCAAATTATGTGTACTGCCTGTAAATGTGATTTTTTTATATTGAACTAAATAAAAGAAACAAGAGCATATTATTTTGGAACTAGAAGAGGTTTTGAAGAGCTTGTCAAATGCCTTAATTTTATGGAAATTTAGATGTCTTGCACAGAAAATTACTATTCTGATAGAAATGTCTGTCTTACCACATGCCAAGATTCTCTACCCCCACAATGTTCTGTGGTTCATGTAGCCACAGGAATGTTGGTGTGAAAATATATAGTTGTATAATATATGTTGTACTGAGCCATCTTGGGAAACTTTAATAACACAACATTCATTTATCATGGGAAATAGATGGGGAAACAGTGGAAATAGTGTCAGACTTTATTTTTTTGGTCTCCAAAATCACTGCAGATGGTGATTGCAGCCATGAAATTAAAAGGTGCTTTCTCCTTGGAATAAAAGTTATGACCAATCTAGATAGCATATTCAAAAGCAGAGACATTACTTTGTCGACTAAGGTCCCTCTAGTCAAGGCTATGGTTTTTCCTGTGGTCATGTGTGGATGTGAGAGTTGGACTGTGAAGAAGGCTGAGCGCCGAAGAATTGATGCTTTTGAACTGTGGTGTTGGAGAAGACTCTTGAGAGTGCCTTGGACTGCAAGGAGATCCAACCAGTCCATTCTGAAGGTGATCAGCCCTGGGATTTCTTTGGAAAGAATGATGCTAAAGCTGAAGCTCCAGTACTTTGGCCACCTGATGCGAAGAACTGACTCATTGGAAAAAACTCTGATGCTGGGAGGGATTGGGGGCAGGAGGAGAAGGGGACGACAGAGGATGAAATGGCTGGATGGCATCACGGACTCAATGGACGTGAGTCTGAGTGAACTCCGGGAGCTGGTGATGGACAGGGAGGCCTGTCGTGCTGCAATTCATGGGGTCGCAAAGAGTTGGACACGACTGAGCGACTAAACTGAACTGAAACATTTTTGGGGATGCTTTTCAGAAGTCACCACTGGAGCCAAAGTTGGCGTTGTCTTTAGAGTTTTCCTGGTGTTCAGCAAATAATCCTCTGAATGTGAGCATGAGTTTTTATTCTAATACCCATTTCCTTGAGTCAATTTGGATGAAAAAGGAAAGAGAACAAAATTGTTCCAATATGTTATAAACACACTCATCTTTATGTGGAAATTCTTATTTAAAAACCCTGGAACCGTAGTTTCGGCAAAAAATAAAAAGAAAGAGAGAGAAGATGTAACAAAATTCTTTCATCTTGATTATGGTATTAGAAAATATAAGTAGCTTATTTTTTTGCCAGAGCTTCACATCATGATTCTTTAATTAGAATCAACAAAATGTATTTTCAGAGTTCATAAAAAAATGTGATTGTTTTTCTCCTGAAAATAATGTGCAGTAATCAATATGATTTTCCAGACAAGATCAAAATAATATCTTGGCTTTCATCACATTAATCCCTCTGTGTCAATAACAGAAGCATGTTTCCAAGCACTTTTTACAGAAGGGCTTTTCCAAAATACTTGCTGTGCTAGTAAGTTAAAAGAGTACCTGTCTTACCTCTTCTTCTCTCCCACCCCATTTTCCTGGCTCCTGACACACAGCAAGAAAGACTTTTTACTAATATCTTTAATCTTTCTGTTCTGTTCTTTCTCTTTCTGTCTTTGTGTCTGTCCCCCATATATATATATATATATATAAATATATATATAAACTGTTGGGTTCCTCTGTCCATGGGATTTCCCAGGCAAGAATATTGGAGTGTTTGCCATTTCCTTCTCCAGGGGATCTTCCTGACCCAGGGATAGAATCAATGTCTCCTGTGTATATATATTATGTGGGCTATATGCAAATAGATCTGTAATTGTTTAAATTACATTATAATTTACATATATTACCATGCAGCATGTTATATTAATTATTGAACAATGTTAAGATTATTTTAATTTTCTTGTCCAAGATGAACCATTTTTTTAGAAGTAAGTTGCCATGGCAATTTTGAAAGAGTTTGATTTATTCTTTTGAAACACATAATTCTCATGCTTTCACAGTTGTTGATTTTCAGACAAAGCAGGTAAAATTTCAAAATTGAATTATGCATCATACATGGAAGACAGCTTTTAGCTAAGACTAAGCTGTGCCCTGAAATTCAATGGCACAATCTATGCAGTTCATTGATTTAAATATGTATTAAAATTTTTTTTATTGAAGGATAATTGCTTTACAGAATTTTGTTGTTTTTCTGTCAAACCTCAACATGAATCAGCCATAGGTATACATATATCCCCTCCATTCTGAACCTCCCTCCTATCTTCCTCCCCATCCCATCCCTCTAGGTTGATACAGAATCCCAGTTTGCTTTTCCTGAGCCATACAGCAAATTCCCATTGGCTGTCTATTTTACATATGGTATTCTATGTATATCTATTTTACATACGGTATTCTATGTATATCTATTTTACATACATTCCATGTTACTGTTTCCATACATCTCCCCCTCTCCTCCCCACTCCCCATGTCCATAAGTCTATTCTCTATGTCTGTTTCTCCATTGCTGCCCTGTAAATAAATTCTTCAGTACCATTTTTTCTAGATTCTGTATATGTGCATTAGAATACGATATTTATATTTCTCTTTTTGACTCGCTTCACTGTGTATAATAGATTCTAGGTTCATCCACCTCATCAGAACTGACTCAAATGTGTTCCTTTGTGTATATATACCACAATTTCTTTATCCATTCATCTGTCAATGGACATCTAGGTTGCTTCCATGTTCTAGCTGTTGTAAATAGTGCTTCAATGAACAATGAGATACATGTGTCTTTTTCAATCCTGGTCTCCTAAGGGTACACGCCTAGGAGTGGGACTGCTAGGTATATGGTGGTTTTATTCTTAGTTTTTAAGGAATCTCTGTATCATTTTCCATAGTGGCTGTATCCATTTACATTTCCACCAACAATGCAAGAGCATTCCCTTTTCTCCACACCCTCTCCAGCATTTATTGTTTGTAGACTTTTTGATAATGGCCATTCTGACTGGTGTGAGGTGATATCTCATTATGGTTTTAATTTGCATTTCTCTAATGATGAGCAATGCTGAGCATCTTTTCATGTGTTTGTTAGCCATCTGTATGTCTTCTTTCTGACTCACTTCAAACTCACTCACTTTTTCCCACTTTTTGATTGGGTTGTTTGTTTTTCTGGCATTGAGTTGTATGAGCTGCTTGTATATTTTGGAAATTAATCCTTTGTCAATTGTTTCATTTGCTATTATTTTCTCCCATTCTGAAGGTTGTCTTCTCACCTTGCTTATAGTTTCCTTTGCTGTGAAAAAACTTAAATTTAGTCAGGTCCCACTTGTTTAATTTTGTTTTATTTCAGTTACTCTAGGAGGTGGGTCACAGAGAATCTTGCTTTGATTTATGTCATCGAGTGTTCTGCCTATGTTTTCCTCTAAGAGTTTTATAGTTTCTGGTCTTACATTTAGGTCTTTAATACATTTTGAATTTATCTTTCTGTATGGTGTTATGAAGTGTTCTAATTTCATTCTTTTATATGTAGCTGTCCAGTTTTCCCAGCACCATTTATTGAAGAGGCTGTCTTTACCCCATTGTATACTCTTGCCTCCTTTGTCAAAAATAAGGTACCCATAGGTGCATGGGTTTATTTCTTGGCTTTCTATCTTGTCCTATTGGTCTATATTTCTGTTTTTGCGCCAGTACCATACTGGCTTGATGACTGTAGCTTTGTAGTATAATCTGAAGTCAGGAAGGTTGATTTCTCCAGCTCCATTCTTTCTCAAAATTGCTTTGGCTATTCGTGTCTTTTGTGTTTCCAAATGGATTGTGAAATTTTTTGTTCTAGTTCTGTGAAAAATCCCATTGGTTATTTAATAGGGGTCACTTTGAATCTGTAGGTTGCCTTTGGTAGTATAGTCATTTTCACAATATTGATTCTTCTTACCCAGGAACATGGAATATCTCTCCATCTGTTTATGTTCTGTTTGATTTCTTTTATCAGTGTCTTATAATTTTCTGTGTACAGTTCTTTTTTCTCTCTAGGTTAGTTTATTCCTAGATATTGAATTCATTTTGTTGCAATGGTGAATGGGGTTGATTCCTTAATTTCTCTTTCTGATTTTTCATTGTTAGTATATAGAAATGCAAGTGATTTCTGTGTATTGATTTTGTATCCTGAAACTTTGTTAAATTCACTGATACTTCTAGTGGTTTCCTGATACTGTCTTTAGGGTTTTATATGTACAGTATCATGTCACCTGCAAACAATGAGAGCTTTCATCTTCTCTTCTGATCTGGATTCCTTTTATTTCTTTTTCTTCTCTGACTGCTGTAGCTAGGACTTCCAGAACTGTGTTGAATAATAGTGGTGAAAGTGGACAACCTTGTCTTGTTCCTGATCTTAAGGAGAATGCTTTCAGTTTTTCACCATTAAGAATAATATTTGCTGTAGGATTATCATATATGGCCTTTGCTATGTTGAGGTAGGTTCCTTCTATGCCCATTTTTTGAAGAGTTTTAATCATAAATGGGTGCTGGATTTTGTCAAAGGCTTTTTCTGCATCTATTGAGATGATCATATGGTTTTTATCTTTCAATTTGTCAATATGGTGTATCACAATCATTGATTTGCATATATTGAAGAATCCTGCATTCCTGGAATAAACCCAACTTGATTATGGTGTATGAGCTTTTTGATGTGTTGCTGAATTCTGTTTGCTAAAATTTTGTTGAGGATTTTTGCATATTGGCCTGTAGTTTTTCTTTGTGTATGTGTGTGTGTATGTTGTCTTTTTCTGGTTTTGGTATCAGGGTGTAGGTGGCCTCATAAAATGAGCTTGGAAGTGTTCCTTCCTCAGCAATTTTTTGAAAGAGTTTTAGAAGGATAGGCATTAGCTCTTCTCTAAATGTTTGATAGAATTCTCCTGTGAAGCCATCTGGCCCTGGGCTTTTGTTTTTTGGGAGATTTTTTTTTTTATCAGAGCTTCAGTTTCAGTGCTTGTAATTGGGTTGTTCATAATTTCTATTTCTTCCTGGTTCAGTCTTGGAAGATTGAACTTTTCTAATAATCTGTCTGTTTCTTCCAGGCTATTTTATTGCCATATAGTTTTTCATAATAGTCTCTTATAATCCTTTGTATTTCTGCATTGTATGTTGTAACCTCTCCTTTTTCATTTCTAATTTTGTTGATTAGATTCTTCTCTCTTCTTTTCTTGATGAGTCTGGCTAAAGGTTTGTCAATTAGGTTTATCTTCTCAAAGAACCAACTTTTAGTTTTATTAACTTTTACTATTGTTTCTTTCATTTCTTTTTCATTTATTTCTGCTCTAATCATTATGATTTCTTTCCTTCTACTAAATTAGTTTTTTTTTGTTGTTCTTCTTCTTTTTCCAGTTGTTTTAGGTGTAAAGTTAAGCTATCTATGGGATATGCAGATGACACCACCCTTATGGCAGAAAGTGAAGAGGAACTAAAAAGCCTCTTGATGAAAGTGAAAGTGGAGAGTGAAAAAGTTGGCTTAAAGCTCAACATTCAGAAAACGATCATGGCATCTGGTCCCACCACTTCATGGGAAATAGATGGGGAAACAGTGGAAACAGTGTCAGACTTTAATTTTTGGGGCTCCAAAATCACTGCAGATGGTGATTGCAGCCATGAAATTAAAAGATGGTTACTCCTTGGAAGAAAAGTTATGACCAACCTAGATAGCATATTGAAAAGCAGAGACATTACTTTTCCAACAAAGGTCCATCCAGTCAAGGCTATGGGTTTTCCAGTGGCCACGTGTGGGTGTGAGAGTTGGGCTGTGAAGAAAGCTGAGTGCTAAGAAATTGATGCTTTTGAACTGTGGTGCTGGAGAAGACTCTTGAGAGTGCCTCGGACTGCAAGGAGATCCAACCAGTCCATTCTGAAGGAGATCAGCCCTGGGATTTCTTTGGAAGGAATGATGCTGAAGCTGAAACTCCAGTACTTTGGCCACCTGATGCGAAGAGTTGACTCATTGGAAAAGACTCTGATGCTGGGAGGGATTGGGGTCAGGAGGAAAAGGGGATGACCGAGGATGAGATGGCTGGATGGCATCACTGCTTTGACGGACGTGAGTCTGAGTGAACTCCAGGAGTTGGTGATGGATAGGGAGGCATGGCGTGCTGCAATTCATGGGGTTGCAAAGAGTCAGACACGACTGAGCAACTGAACTGAACTGAAGCTATCTATTCAATATTTTTCTTGTTTCCTGGGGTAGGATTGTATTGCTATAAACTTCCCTCTTAGAACTGCTTTTGCTGCATCCCATAGGGTTTGAGTTGTCACGTTTTCATTGTCATTTGTTTCTAGAAAAATTTTAATTTCCCTTGTGATTTATTCAGTAACTTGTTGGTTATTTAGAAACGTTGTTTAATCTCCACATGTTTGTATTTCTTACAGTTTTTTTTTTTCTTGTAATTGCTATCTAGTCTCATAGTGTTGTAGTCAGAGAAGATGTTTGATACAATTTCAATTTTCTTAAATTTACTGAGGCTTGATTTGTGACCCAAGTCGTGGTCTATCCTGGAGCATGTTCCATGTGCACCTGAGAAGGTATATTCGTCTTCATTTGGATGGAATGTCCTGAAGATATCAATGAGATCCATCTCATCTAACGTATCATTTAAGATTTGTGTTTCCTTATTAATTTTCTGTTTTGAGGATCTGTCCATTGGTGTGAGTGGGGGTGTTAAAGTTCCTACTATTATTATGTTACTGTCAATTTCTCCTTTTCTGTTTGTTAGTGTTTGTCTTATGTATTGAGGTGCTCTTATGTTGGGTGGATATTTATAATTATCATGTCTTCCTCTTGGATTGATCCCTTGATCATTATGTAGTGTCTTTTTTTATCTCTTGTAATCTTCTTTATTTTAAGGTCTATTTTGTCTGATATGAGGATTGCTACTCCAGCTTTCTTTTGCTTCCCATTTGCATGGAATATATTTTTCCATCCTCACACTTTCAGTGTGCTAATTGTAAGTATCCACCCAACATAGGAGCACCTCAATACATAAGACAGACACTAACAAACAGAAAAGGAGAAATTGACAGTAACATAATAATAGTAGAAGATTTTAACACCCCACTCACACCAATGCACAGATCCTCAAAACAGAAAATTAATAAGGAAACACAAATCTTAAATGATACATATGTGTCTATATGTGTCTTGAGGTCTGAAGTGGGTTTCTTGTGGACAGCGTATATATGGGTCTTGCTTTTGTATCTATTCAGCCAGTCTGAATATTTAATCCATTTACAATTAAAGTAATTCTTGATATGTGTTCCTGTTGCCATTTTCTTAATTGTTTGGGGTTGATTTTGTAAATGTTTTTCTTCTCGTATTTCTTGACTATGTAAGTCTCTTTAATGTTTGTTGTAACACTGGTTTGGTTGTACTGAATTCTCCTAGCTTTTGCTTGTCTGAAGAGCTTTTTATTTCTCCATCAATTTTGAAGAAATTGCCAAGTACAGTAATCCTTGCTGGGTACAGTAATCTTGGGTATAGAATTTTCACTTTCAGTACTTTAATGATGCTAAAGCTGAAACTCCAGTACTTTGACCACCTCATGCGAAGAGTTGACTCATTGGAAAAGACTCTGATGCTGGGAGGGATTGGGGGCAGGAGGAGAAGGGGATGACAGAGGATCAGATGGCTGGATGGCATCACTGCTTTGATGGATGTGAGTCTGAGTGAACTCCAGGAGTTGGTGATGGACAGGGAGGCCTGGTGTGCTGCGATTCATGGGGTCGCGAAGAGTCAGACACGACTGAGTGACTGAACTAACTGACTGACTTTAAATATATCCTGCCATTCCCTTCTGACCTGCAGAGTTTCTGCTGAAAGATTAGCTGTCAAATGTATGGGGTTTCCCTTTTATGTTTAGTTGTTACTTCTCCCTTGCTGCTTTTAATATTCTTTTTGTGTCTAGTCTTTGTTAGTTTGATTAGTGTGTGTCTTGGCATGTTTGTCCTTGGGTTTATCCTGTATGAGACTCTTTGTGCCTCTTGGACTTGATTGACTATTTCCTTTTCCATGTTGGGGAAATTTTCAGCTGTAATCTCTTCAAAAATGTTCTCATACCCTTTCTTTTTCTCTTCTTCTTCTGGGACCCCTATAATTAGAATGTTGGTGAGTTTGATATTGTCCCAAAGGTCTCTGAGACTATCCTCAGTTCTTTTCATTGTTTTCACTTTATTCTGCTCTTCAGAAGTTATTTCCACCATTTTATCTTCCAGTTCACTGATTCGTTCTTCTGCTTCAGATAGTCTGCTATTGATTCCTTCTAGAGTATTTTTAATTTCAGTAATTGTATTGTTTGTCTCTGTATGTTTATTCTTTAATTCTTTGAGGTCTTTGTTAATTGATTCTTGCAGTTTCTCCATTTTGTTTTCAAGGTTTTTGATCATCTTTACTATCATTATTATGAATTATTTTCCAGATAGTTTGCCTATTTCCTCTTCATTTATTTGGTCTTCTGTGTTTCTAGTTTGTTCCTTCATTTGTGTAGTAGTTCTCTGTCTTTTCATTTTTTTTTTTTTTAATAACATCATATTTGAGGTCTGCTTTTCCCAGGCTTCAAGGTTGAATTCTTTCTTCCTTTTGGTTTCTGCTCTCTAAGATTGGTCCAGTGATTTGTATAAGTTTCTTATAGGGTGAGATCTGAGCTGAGTTTTTGTTTGTTTGTTTGTTTCACCTCTGATGGGCAAGGCTGAGTGAGGTGGTAATCCTATCTGCTGATGACTGGGTTTTTATTTTTTGTTTGTTTGTTATTTAGATGAGGTGTCCTGCACAGGGTGCTATTGGTGTTTGGGTGATGCTGGGTCTTGTATTCCAGTGGTTTCCTTTGTGTGAATTCTCACTATTTGATACCCCCTAGGGTTAGTTCTCTGGTAGTCTAGGGTCTTGGAGTCAGTGCTCCCAGTCCAAAGGCTCAGGGCTTGATTTTGAGTTGGGGCTTGGGTCTATATATTCATTTCTGCTGGTCAGATACTCCTATCCACTCTCAGCTGGTGTCCTGCATGCACTTCTGTGTCTGAAGGTGTATTCCTGATGTATCCATGGAGAGAGACGTACTCTATGTCCACCTACTCCTCTGCCATATTATTCTCCTCCTAAATATGTATTTTTAAGTTGTGTGTTATTTCTGGGCTAGAGTCACTTTCAAATATTTATATAGGAAAATAGTCTTAGGCAACAGTTTAGGAGAAATCCAAGAAAACCATAGAGTTAGATCACCAAATCACACATATACACCCCAGATTGGACCAAATAATATAACTGTGGACAATATACACTGATTGTTCCTTCAGTTGGCTACTTTTTTTGGAAAATATTTTGACTCTTCTATCACAAAGAAATATTTTAAAAGTTAAGAAGTTGTTATCCCATTCATTAATACCCACCATGAACATTTACTGAATACTATTTAGGATGGTTTAATCTTACTTCTTACAGCATTTCTTTCTGTAGTATTAACTTTATTTGTGATATTGAATGGGAGAGGTATAATATAAATAAAGTGGTACTATATAGCAACTAATCCTTGACAGTTGAATATGCATGTCCTCTTTCTGACTTCCCCATTTAGGACTGAATTTTAATAACTTCAAAAATTAAGCAAGAAAAATAACTACACCAAAGTGTAGAAGAGCTAGACTGACTTAACTGTGAGGCAAACATTACAATCTGCATTGAGTAGCAAATGCAACTGTAATATTAAAAACATATATTTTATCATAAATCTGAATTTTATGAAAAATATCTATTTTTGAATATTCTCACATATTTTATAATTTCAGACTTAAGATGACAGTTAGAACACAAACATTTATTCCTTTTAGATCACACTCAAATGTCAGACAGGGGAAGAATTTTTTACAAAGTGAGCAAATATTCTAAGACTGAATGAGAGGAGTTATTAGAGTCACAAATTTCAGAAGCTAATAAGCAGGTGTACAAATGGGTCTTAACTGAAACCTGATCTCTAAGGCAGGGACAAAAGCCAAGAAGCAATCAGTTAAATACTAGCTAACAACCCAAACACACAAACGTTGATAGCACTTGTAGCTTTGGAAGTGGCAATAAAAAACTAGGACTAAAAAGGGAAGGATTGAACAAAAGATGGCCTAAGATGAAATTAAGAAGGAATATCTAGATCCTCTTTCATCCTGAGCAGTGAAGCCACACCAGCGGAAAACTGAAAATTTAGTTTCAGGAAATTGTGAAGAGAACATCTGCTCTTGAGAACAGTAAATGGAGCTGAGAATAGAGACATCCTGAAAACTCAGGGATCAACTGAATGCTAAGATCCCCTGATTTTTTCTCCAGTTATTAAGGGCTGAATTGTGTTTCCCCATCACCAAATTCATATGTTGAAATCCGAACCTCCGGTATCTCAGAAAATGACTGTGTTTGGATATAGGACCTTAAAAGAGCTGATTAAGCCAAAAGGGAGCCTTTGTGGTAGGGCCTAATCCAACCTGACTGGTGGCCTTATAAGAAGAGGAACTTGGGTGTATAGCTAGGGACTAGAGATACACACACACAAGGGGAAGACCACGTGCAGGGGGAAAGGGGCACTTGAACAAGATAAGGAGAGAGGCCTCAGGGGAAAGTAAATTTACTGACACTTTGATCTTGGACTTCTAGCCCCTGGAACGGTGAGAAATACATTCCTGTTGCTTCAGCTACCCAGCAATAAACTAACATACCAGCTAACTTCAAGAATACTGGCAAATTTTGGGCCCAAAATTTAAAGAACCTCTCATGGAGACAGTGTTGATTGTTACAATTAAAAAAAATCTTAGTTACAATTGAAAAATCAGAGGAGTGATATATCTGTCAAAACTTGGATGATATGCTTCAGTATTTTCAAAAAGGCAGATATATAATAAACATATTTGACTCAATACAATTAGAAAATTGCAATTTTAATCAAATTGCTGATCACTAAATCACTGATTCTTTCATTATTTTCTAAACTCTTTTTAGCGAAGTATAGTTGATTTACAACATTGTGGTAGTTTCAGGTGTGCAATAGAGTGATTTAATATTTCCTATTGAGTTATACTTTATTTAAAGTTATTATAAAACACTAGCTATATTCTCTGTGTTATATATCCTTGTTGCTTATTTATTTTATACATAATAGGTTGTATTTCTTAAATCCCTATGTTTATAGGACTCTCCCTGCCTTCCTTCCCCACTGGTAACCACTAGTTTGTTCTCTGTATATGTGAATCTATTTGTTGTTATATTCATTTTTTAAGATTCCACATATAAATGATAACATAGAGTATTTATCTTTCTGTCTTACTTTTTCACTACACATGATGCCCTCAAGGTCTATTCACATTGTCACAAATTGTAGATGTTAATTCTTTTTCATGGCTGAGTAGTATTCTATTTTATGTATCAACCACATCTTTTTTATCCGTTCATCTGTTGACTGACATTTAGGTTGTTTCCATTTCTTGGCTATTGTAAATAATGTTCTATGAACGTTGGGAATGTATATTTTTTCAAATTAGCATTTAAAAATTTAAAGGATGTTTTCCCTAGAGTGGAATTGCTGTCTCATATGTTAGTTCTAATTTTAGTTTTTGAGGAAACTCCATGCTATTTTCCATGTATTTGGTTATCCAAATTTGCATCCCCACCAACAGTGTACAAAGGTTTCCCTTTCCTCCACATACTTTCTAACATTTGTTATATATGGTCTTTTTGATGATAGCCATTCTGATAGGTGTAAGGTGATATCTCATTGTTGTTTTTTTCATCATGGTGCTGTCACTATTTTCAGATGGCATAGTACTATACATAGAAAATCCTAGTCTTCACCAAAAAACTATTAGAATTAATGAGTGAATTCAGTTAAGTTGCAGGATACAAGATTATACAAAATATGTTGATGTTTGCAGAATATAAGATATACAAAAATATGTTGCTTTTCTATACACTAATAATGAACTATTAGAGAAAGTAAACAGTCTCATTTAAAATCACATCAAATGAAATGAAACATCTAGTAATAAACTTAATGAATGAGGTGAAAGATCTATAATCTAAAAACTATAAAACATTGATAAGGAAATTAAGATGATACAAAGAAATTGAAAGATATCCCATGTTTGTGAATCAGAAAAATAGTATGGACATGTAAAATGGACACAAAACAGTCTACATATTTAATGCAATCCCTTATCAAAATACCCATTTTCCTCAGACATTTTCCACAGAACTATAACAGATAATACTAAAATTTATATAGAACCACAAAAGACCCTGAATTGCCAAAGCAATCCTAGGAAAAAGTAACAAAACTGGAGATATCATGGTCCTTAACTTCAAGCTATACTACAAAACTACAGTAACCAGAATGACATTTTATTGATACAAAAGCAGATATATAGGCTAATGGAACAGAATAGATAGCCCAGGAATTAACCCAAGCACTTATGGTTAATTAATCTAAGACCAAGCAGGCAAAAATATACAATGGAAAAAAGTATCTTCAATAAGTGGTGATGTGAAAACTGGACAGATATATGTAAAAGAACGAAATTAGAACATTTCTTCACACCATATAGAAAAATGAACTAAAAATGGATTAAAGACCTAAGTGTAGGACTTGAAACCGTAGAACTCCGTGACGAGAACATGGGCAGAACGTACTTTGAAATAAATTGTAGAAACATTTTTTTAGATCTGTCTCTAGAGGCAAAAGAACAAAAGTAAAAATAAACAAATGAGACCTAAATAACCTGAAAGGTCTTGCACAGCAAAGGAAACCATCCACATAATGAAAAGATAATTTACTGAATGGGAGAAAACATTTATAAGTCAATGATTGATAAGGGGTTAATATCTAAATTATATAAACAGCTTAATATAAAAAATACAATATAAAAGTGTAATATAAAAATATAAAAAATAACTCAGTTAAAAAATGTTTAGAATACTTGAATATTTTTCCAGGAAAGAAATACAGATGACCAATTGGTAAATAAAAATAGGCTCAACATCATTAGCCATCAAAGACACTTTCTAAACTTTTTTGTGTTGCGTATAAAATTTCTTGTGAAATTCTTACATTATATCCATTTAAACATTTCACTACATACATTATTTTGGTGTGTGTTTTAGAAGTTAAATTTTGAAATATACTAGAACTTTAAGAACTCCATCTGTCTTTATAATCTGTCAAGTAGCAGATCGTATGATTAGCAATATCACTAAGAGACATATTTATAGATCACATTCTAAATCATCTAAATCAAAGTGCAACTGATGCATCATCTAGTCTAACCTCCACAATTTGACAATAAGAAAACTATGATCAAGAAAGACGTGGGCAGAAAGTGACAATGAAGTACATATTTATCAAGATATCTCTTTGCCTTTTGCTGTATTTGGTCTAATGTAGATTTCACACATTTACAAGATTTGTGTTTTTAAAGATGTCTGATTTCATCAGAAAATGTTAAAAATAGAAACGTACAAATATGCTAATGTTGAATAGTAATTCTCTGTACCTTAACACACAACTTTTCACCATGTTAACATTCTTATGTGAATCTTCCAGAAATGTATAGATGCTTATGTCTCCATGTATTTTGCATATTGCTCTATTATACCTTTTTACTTTGTGTCATCTTCATTAAAATGCAATTATCTGAATGGATATCTTATTATATATACTGTAATAAACACTTAATCAGTATAGATATCTAGTCTTATTCATAGACTCTCTTAACAATTAGTAATCTTTCACAAATGGTTTATATGATAGATTAGATAAAATTAAGAAGTAAACTGATAAGATTATTGAAGAGATATTATGAACCAGATGAATGAATTCAAAGCCATTGGGTGAGGTAGTTGTAACTGTTAAATCCAGTAGTAGGATTCAATATGTCTTCAAGCAGCCAGATGAATGTCAATTTTCATTGTCTGAGATTAGTGGGTGTCAGAGATGCATCACCGGCAGGACCTTGGAGAGCTCTATGGTGCAGTTCATTTACTCCAGGCTGCAGTTAGGTTGATTTCACCCTTATGGAGTTAAACTCAATAGGTTTAAAGATATTCCAACCAATTATTGATATTACTGGACTATTGAAACAGGTAACAAATCTAGGAGTCTTAATATTTATGGGTTTCTCCAGAAATCACTCATTTTTAAAGAATTTAAGTACCTGTCAGTTTAGGGAGGTAGGGGGAGGCAGTCAAAATTAAGTAAATCAATTTAAAACCTTAAGACTGTGTGTGTATGTATAACGTTTTTATTCAGGTAGAACAATGAAACAGCAAATAACATACTAAATACAACTTGTATCTAGAGATTAAAAATAAAAGTAATATAAAATTCATTTTGCTGCTTGCTTCCTAGAAATTTTTGAATATTTCTTTTTTTTTTTTTTGAGGTCAGAGGAGATAATTTAAATCCTTTTTGAACTGTGGGAAAAGTTTTGTATTATGAGACACTTGTATGTGTATTAAAGTCCTTCTTTTTCTATTCCAACCTTGACTGTCACTACTTTTCCTCTTTGGTTCTCAAAAAGCACAGAATTTTTATTAGAGAAAGCTCTATGCTACCTTTTGAAAAATGTATTCCCACTTGGCACCAGAAATAATTCTTAATGTCTCCCTTTCCATTACATACATTTATATGTTTATACATTTATGATATATGCCACTGCAGATAGATAGACTGACTGATATAGATATATTATAGCCAGAAAACATAGGAAACTTGAAGCATAGGATGCCATTCTCTTTTATACACAACCTTTATTTGTGTGTGCTCAATGAATGACTTGCTCAGATTCCAGTTCACAAAACATTTAATGAAATCTGTTCCACTAATCCCTAAGAATAACAGCAATTGTTAAGTTGGGAAAGCACAATTACATTTATTAAATACTTGTATGCCTGACACTGTGCAAGATATACTCACTTTATTATATCCTTGTAAGGACTGGACTTTGTTGAAGTGAGATGGAAACTATAGGAGAATTTTAAGGAGAAGAATACAATATATAGTGCTAATTGTATAAGCCATAGAATTACACTCTAGGTTTAAAACCTGATAGTTTAATTTGTACCACTATTTGAACTTTACATAGTTTAGTTTCTGCATATGTAAAATTAAAATGGGATCTAATGATAATGATGTTTTGAGGGAAAAAAGAAAATACTTACCCCAGTGTTCTCACATATTGAGTTGTCAACAACAATTTAATATTAACATCCTAATATAAGCTGTGGTGTTGGAGAAGACTCTTGAGAGTCCCTTGGACTGTAAGGAGATCCAACCAGTCCATTCTAAAGATCAGTCCTGGGTGTTATTTGGAAAGAATGATGCTAAAGCTGAAACTCCAGTACTTTGGCCACCTCATGCAAAGAGTTGACTCATTGGAAAAGACTCTGATGCTGGGAGGGATTGGGGCAGGAGGAGAAGGGGACGACAGAGGATGAGATGGCTGGATGGCATCACTGACTCAATGGACGTGAGTTTGAGTGAACTCCAGGAGTTGGTGATGGACAGGGAGGCCTGGCATGCTGCAATTCCTCGGGTCGCAAAGAGTAGGACATGACTGAGTGACTGAACTCAACTGAACTGAATATAATCTAAATTTTAATATATCATTCTGCCTTGTTAACCCACTTCAGTATTCTTGCCTGGAGAATCCCAGGGATGGGGGTGCCTGATGGGCTGCCGTCTATGGGGTCGCATAGAGTCTGACACAACTGAAGCGACTTAGCAGCAGCAGCAGCTGCCTTGTTGAGAATGAATTATGTGGGAAAAAGAGTAGAGCAGACAGATCAGTTCAAAAAAATTACAATAGCCCAACCCCAGGTGATAGTGACCTGGAAGTATAATGAAAAGAAAAAGTGAACTGACTTAAAATATATCTTTGAAGTAGGGTTCATAGGATTTGCTAATAAATTAGACGTGGGTTGAGGAAATAACAGGGAGAGATCAACAAATTGACAAAAAGCAGCCTATGGAGTGGGAGAAAATATTTGTAAACAGTATATCAAATAAGGGATCGATATTCAAAATTTTTAAAGAACTCATGCAACCTGTAGCAACCACCATCACAACTAAAAAACCTGATTGAAAAACAGGGAGAGTAAATGAATAGAAATTTTCCAAAGAAGACATCCACATGGTCAACAGTTGCATGAGAAAAATGCTCACCTGCATTAAACACCACAGGATTGCAGATGAAAATCCCAAAAAGATAACACTTCAAACCTGTAGGGATGGCTATCATCAAGAAGATGAGAGAAAAAATGTTGACAAGAATTTGTAGAAAAGGGAATCTTGGTACACTGTTGTGTACCAAGGATTGTAAACTGGCTCAGTCATTAGGAAGGACAGTACAGAAATTCTTCAAAACATTAAAAATAGAACCACCATGCAATCCAGCAATCCCACTTTTGGGTATATACTCAAAGAAAATGAAAATAGGTTATTGAAGACAGGTTATGCATTCTCATGTTTATTGCAGCATTATTCACAATAGCTAAGACATGGAGGCAGCCTGTCTCCTTCAACAAAGGAGTAGGCAAAGATATCTAAGGGAAAGCAAGTGCTACCTATACTGGTGATTTTTAAGGAATAGTTGTTTTCTGGTGAAAAATATACTGATGAAAGGTGTATACACACACATATATAAGCATATATGTATATATATAAAAGGTATATATACATATATCAGTTCAGTTTAGTCACTCAGTCATGTCCGACTCTTTGTGACCCCATGGACTGCAGCATACCAGGCTTCCCTGTCTATCACCAGCTCCCAGAGCTTACTCAAACCCAAATCCATCGAGTTGGTGATGCCATCCACCCATCTCATCCTCTGTCGTCCCCGTCTTCTCCCACCTTCAATCTTTCCCAGCCATCAGGGTCTTTTCCAATGAGTCAGTTCTTCTCAGTAGGTGGCCAAAGTATTGGAGTTTCAGCTTCAGCATCAGTCCTTCCAATGAATGTTCAGGTTGGAATGACAGGTTGGATTGACAGGTTGGATCTCCTTGCAGTCCAAGGGACTCTCAAGAGTCTTCAACACCACAGTTCTGAAACATCAATTCTTCGGCGCTCAACTTTCTTTATAGTCCGACTCTCACATCCATACATGACTACTGGAAAAACCATAGCTTTGACTAGATGGACCTTTGTTGGTATACATATATATATGTATATAATACACACACACACACACACACATATTCCTCCCTCCATTATTGCACAACTTTGATCCTCTTCACTTTAATTTTCATTGCACTTAAAAAGTTCCAAAATACTATATACTTTATTATGTGGATTGTTTATTGTCCGTCTCCATCTAGTATTATAGAATGTCAGCTCCTTGAAGACAAGAGTTTTTTCACTGATGTATCCTAGTAATATAAAATAGTACTTGGCACACAGAGTAGGTGTTTAATAAGTATTTAATACACGAGTGACTAAATTTAGAAATGAAACATAGGGACCAAATTTGACTACTGTATCTTTGGCTGCAGGAACTCTGAATGATGGTTTTATTTTTTGCAAATAGGAGTCTGGGGAAGAAAGATTTAGGATGAAACAAAATTCTCTTTTGGACATGCCAGTAAGTATAATACTACCATCCAGAGATTTCAACTACACAATTAATGTTTTACTAAACAAGAGCACTGAGAATATTTAAGTTAAAAAAAAAGCTCAGTAGTCACTTTTTAAAGTTTATATCTCCTTGTCTACCTACAGATTTTTTGGCAGTAGGATGAGAAAAATGGTAAGGCTTTCTTAACTTCATAATCAAAATTAATATTTTTGTAATTTTTTAAAATGTGCCTTTAAGAAAAGCTCAGCAAGAATTGTTTATATTAGCATACTACTGCTGCTGCTGCCAAGTCGCTTCAGTCGTGTCTGACTCTGAGACCCCAGAGACGGCAGCCCACCAGGCTCCCCCGTCCCTGGGATTCTCCAGGCAAGAACACTGGAGTGGGGTGCCATTTCCTTCTCCAATTCAGGAAAGGGAAAAATGAAAGGGAAGTCGCTCAGTCATGTCTGACTCTTACCGACCCCATGGACTACAGCCTACCAGGCTCCTCCATCCATGGGATTTTCCAGGCAAGAACACTGGAGTGGGCTGCCATTGCCTTCTCCATAGCATACTACTGCTAAGTCACTTCAGTCGTGTCCGACTGTGCAACCCCATAGACGGCAGCCCACCAGACTCCCCCGTCCCTGAGATTTTCCAGGCAAGAATATTGGAGTGGGTTGCCATTTCCTTCTCCAATGCATGAAAGTGAAAAGTAAAGTGAAGTCGCTCAGTTGTGTCCGACTCTTAGTGACCCCATGGACTGCAGCCCACCAGGCTCCTCCGTCCATGGGATTTTCCAGGCAAGAGTACTGGAGTGGGGTGCCATTGACTATCTAACCATAATTATTTTTTCACAGAAATCATTATCTTATGATTTAGGTAACTTTTATGAATGTTCAGAGAAAAGAAATGTACCACAAGAAAAATAAGTCTTATCTTTGTTTTTTTTTAGGAGTGTGAGAACAGTAAGATCAAGGCAAAAAAATTTTAGAAAAGGTTGACTTCCATTCTTAAAGGCAACATTCATAATCTGATATTATATTGTTTTTATAGTGGGAAGCTGATATGCTTTCTTCCTGGAATATGACATTCAAAAATAGGATATGAAAATTATGCCTATTTGAATGTTAATATCCCAATTGTTGTGCTAAGAACTTTTAGAATGTATAATTTGAATTCATCATAATTACTCAAGTAGTTATTTTTGTTTTCCCTATTTTATGAGTAAGAGAACTGTGTCTCAAAGACAAGCTCTTAATGGAGGTAAGACTAGTAACAGATTCAAACCAAGGTCTATTGGAACCTAAGACTTGAAGTTTTCTTTACCAATCTTATAAATCTGTGTTTGTGTTATTGTTCAGTTGCTAAATCATGTCCAACTCTTTGCTACCTCATGGACTGCAGCACGTCAGGTTTCCCTGTCCATCACTATCTCCTGGAGTTTGCTCAAACTCGTGTCCATTGAGTCAGTGATGCCATCCAACCATCTCATCCTCTGTCACCTCCTTTTCCTCTTGTCCTCAATTTTTCCCAGCATCAGGGTCTTTTCCAGTGAGTTGGCTCTTTGTCTCAGCTGGCCAAAGTATTGGAGCTTGAACATCAGTACTTCCAATGAATATTCAGGGTTGATTTCCTTTAGAATCAACTGGTTTGATCTTGCTGTCCAAGGGGCTCTCAAGAGTCATTTCGAGCACCACAGTTCAAAAGCACAGTGTTTGTGTTAGAACCTATTTACTTAGATTCATAGTTCCCAGTTCTTCAGGATCAGTTCTCCCCAAAAGCTTATCAGTTTGTTTACCATAACATTGTACTAATTTAACTCAGAAATAACAGAATGCATCTGTCCATTCATTTATTTATCTGACAAATATATACATTTTAAGCACCTGTTCTCTGGATGTACTATTCTGGATACCATGAATAAAGTAGTGGAAAAAATATGTCTTCCTGCTGTCATATTTGGGGAGATAAAAGCTTGATTACAAATAAATATTTAATACAATGTCAGATAATGGTAAGAGCTGTGAAAAAAAAAGTAAATCAGCATAAGTTGTCAGAGAGGAATAGAATGAGTTGGGGCAGTTGCCTTAAGAATAATTAGAGCAGAGATTCTCACACTTGAGTATACATCAGAACCACCTGGTGGACTTGGTAAATATGAATTTCTGAGCAGGATCTGCAGGGTTTCTGATTCAGTAGCTCTGCAGAGGAGCCTGAGAATTTGTATTTTTAACAAGATATTCCTAATGATGCTGGCTCAAGAACTACACTGTGAGAACCTCCATCCTAAGAAGTGACCTTTGCAGGGGGAGTGACCTGCAGGGAGAATATTTTGTGGTTTTGAGAAATAGCAAAGAATAGCAAAGAAATGAGAGTGATCTGAACTTGGTGATGAGCCAGATTACTGAGTTTATTGTAAGTACTTTGTAAACAATGTAAGAATGAGCATGTTAGATTTTTAGGGGAAACTTCTGAAGATTTTTGAGAAGAGAAGAGTATGTTAAAAACAGTGCTCTGCATTTTATGTGCAGAATGGTCAGCAGTGGAGCTATATAAGCTGGAAGACCAGTCAGGAAGCTATTTTAGTCCAGACAAGATAAGACGGCAGCTTATACTAGTGGTGGAGGTGATGAAAATTATACTTCAAAACTATACCAGTTATACTTCAAATAAAGTTTGAAGTATACTTCTAGTTATACATCAAAAGAAGAGTTGAAATGATCTGCTGAAATATTACCGTGGAAGGTGAGAGGAGAGGAAGGTTGAATTGAGAATGGCTCCAAGACTGGAGATTCATGAGACATGAGTGAAGAGTAATATATTTTAAAAACTTGTAGAGATTCAAGAAGTGTGGTTATGAATAACAAATAACAAAGAAAAAACCACTTTGAATTTTAAATCAGGTTCTGTCATATACAAGAACAGCATCACAGGACAGTAGGGGAAGGTGTACTAGCTGGTGGTTGGAAACCACTACATCCTAGTTCTTAGCTCACCCACATTACCACCTTTCTCTTAAAACTGATTTGCTCCAAGACCTGCCTTGTGATTGTGGGGGAAGAGAAGCGTCTTCAGAATATGCAGGAAAGATGTGATGGCCTGATGATGCTCAGCGTAGATGGGAAAAGTGGAACTAACACATTAACCAATTTCAGAGTCTTTGAAAGGAATGCTGATAAGGTGTCTTTGCAAGAGGGTTAAACATTTAAAAACAAGCAAAACTGGCAGCACTTAAATCACTGCAGATGGTGGCTGCAGCCGTGAAATTAAAAGATACTTGCTCCTTGGAAGAAAAGCTATGACCAACCTAGACAGCATATTAAAAACCAGAGACATTACTTTACAAACAAAGGTCCATCTAGTCAAAGCTATAATTTTTCCAGTAGTCATGTATGGATGTGAGAGTTGGACTATGAAGAAAACTGAGTACAGCAGAATCGATGCTTGTGAACTGTGGTGTTGGAAAAGACTCTTGAGAGTCCCTTGGACTGCAAGGAGATCCAACCAGTCCATCCTAAAGGAGATCAGCCCTGAGTATTCATTGGAAGGACTGATGCTGAAACTCCAATACTTTGGCCACCTGATGCGAAGAACCGACTCATTGGAAAAGACCCTGATGTTGGGAAAGAATGAAGGTGGGAGGAGAAGGGGATGACAGAGGATGAGATGGTTGGATGGCATCAGCGATGTGATGGACATGAGTTTGAGTAGGCTCTGGGAGTTGATAATGGACAGGAAAGTCTGGTATGCTGCAGTCCATGGGGTTGCAAAGAGTTGGACACGACTGAGCGACCAACTGAACTGAACAAGAAAATACTGAGAAAATTATATTGAATATTTCTCAAAAGGAAGATCTATGAAACAAACATTCATGTTTGTTTGAAGGAGTACAACAGTAAAATTCACTTCAATTTTGAACTTTTAAATTGCATGATCTATTAATTAGAAAGACTGAATCCCCAAAACATACTACACATAGAGACTTTAAAAATATTTCCAAATTTTATCGTTATAAACTTTTTGGTAAGTGGACATTTAAATTTTTCTGTATAATTCAATATTTCCATATATCAATATATTCTTTGTGGGAGGCCATGAGACAGTAATAAATAAATGTGGGTGTGTGAATCTGTGGTTCAAAGCAATAGGTAATATGGTGAACCCTGAGTTCTGCTATGCTCTTGTTCCTAACCATTCACATCATAGGTCATGAGGGGGAATTCTGTCCTTCTGACCTGGTGGATTTCACACTCAAGGTCAGAAGAATGACCCACTGAACTGCAGACACATCTCCACGAGGAATCAAGGGCAATGATGCTAGGGCTGTATCCATACACTCTTGCCTTGAACTGAATCCAGACCAGCCCCTGAGGGCTCCAAGTTCATCTTTTCCGATATCTACCTTTTTTTCAAAAGACTTTCAAAAGTTATACCTGTTGCTGCTGCTGCTAAGTCGTTTCAGTCATGTCTGACTCTGTGCAACCCCACAGATGGCAGCCCCATAGGCTCCTCTGTCCCTGGGATTCTCCAGGGAAGACTACTGGAGTGGGTTGCCATTTCCTTCTCCAATGCATGAAAATGAAAAGTGAAAGTGAAGTCACTCAGTCATGTCCGACTCTTAGCGACCCCATGGACTGTAGCCTACCAGGCTCCTCCATCCATGGGATTCTCCAGGCAAGAATACTAGAGTGGGTTGCCATTGCCTTCTCCAAGTTACATCTGCAGATTACATAAATAATTACTCATGTTATCTTTGAAACTTTCATAATTTTATTTTCTTAGTCTTTACATATTTTAACATCTCAGGAACTCCAATTTTGGTGTATAGTATAAATAACCTCTTTTCTTTAATGGATAGACAATCATCTAACATAGTTTATTTAAAATTGATTCTTTTGCATTTTATGTGAAATAATTTTAATTCTAAATCTGTATTCATTTTGAAAATATTGGGGATTTTATATTCTATCCCACTGATTCACCTATTTATTACATCTGTGCCATAAATTTTGGTTGTTACAGTTTTAATATATGTTAGGACAAAAACAAACTTTTAAAGATATTTTAAGTCCTGTAAGGACATTTATTGAACCCTTTATTGTAGAAAGAATCTTTTTAGCAAGAGGTTATTAGAAACTCCTGTTGTTTTCTTTTCTTGGTTGTATATTAATTTTTAATAAGCCAGAGTTGGTAGAAAAATGTGAACTACTTTGGTTAATTCCTATTAGAATATTCTTCAGGAATATACATAAGTAATTTTAAAATATGTTAATTTAGGTTAAAATGCTTTGTCTCCTAATGCATCTAAGGTACTTTTATTATTTGTGATTTATTGACTCATGCCTCATAACTGGCATAATGAAAAAAACATTTATCAGCGATGTTTTCTGCTTTGCAAATTTTTAGCTTAACTTCTTTTTCATCTTATATAAATCTAGATGTAGAAGCAAATATGTAACACAAAAATTGAGGGAATACATTTTTGCAATTAGCTTTTGGTAATAATTTGATCAGTTACAACACAAGTCTAAAGTCTACTGACTAGAAATACATACAAGATCTGCTTTATTATAGAAAGAAATATGTACTTATTACCAATTCGCCTATACGTAATTTGCAAGTACTTAATGAAGACATTTTATTTCTTGGGTGCTAGAGAATAAGACACAGCAAGGTTTAAATTTTTATTCTTTATTATATTGGACAATTTTGTTAATTCCTCAGCCTAATTTTGGTCATCCACGAAATGAGGATACATATCCGCAACCTATGTAGTTATGTCATTGTTATTCTGTTGCTAAGTCATGTCTGACTCTTTGAGATCCCATAGACTACAGCATGCCAAGTTTCCCTGTCCTTCACGATCTCCTGGAGTTTGTTCAGACTTGTGTCCATTGAGATGGTGAGGCCATCCAACCATCGCATCCTGTGTCGCCTCCTTCTTGACCTGCCCTCTGTCTTTTCTAGCATCAGGTCTTTTCCAGGGAGTCAGCTCTTCACATCAGATGGTCAAAGAATTGGAGCTTCAGCATCAGTCCTTCCAATGAATATTCAGCATTGATTTCCTTTAGGATTGACTAGCTTGATCGCTTTGCTGTCTGAGGGACTCTCAAGAGTCTTCTCCGGCACCACATTGCAAAAGCATCACTTCTTCTGTGCTCAGCCTTCTTTATGGTCCAGTTGTCATATCCATATATGACTACTGGAAAAAACACAGCTTTGACTATATGGACCTTTGCCAGCAAAATGATGTCTCTGCTTTTTACTATGCTGTCTAGGTTTGTCATAACTTTCCTTCCAAGGTGCAAGCATCTTCTAATTTTATGGCTGCAGTCTCCATCCACAGTGATTTTGGAATCAAAGAAAATAAAATCTGTCACTATTTTCACTTTTTCCTCGTCTATTTGCTACTTTTTCCTGTTAGTTGGGACCTGATTTCATGATCTTAGTTTTTTTAATGTTGTTTTAAGCCAGCTTTTTCGTTTTCCTCTTTCACCCTCATCAAGAGGCTCTTTAGTTCCTCTTTGCTTTCTGCCCTTAGAGTGGTATCATCTGCAAATCTGAGGCTGTTAATATTTCTCCCAACAATGTTGATTCCAGGTTGTTATTCATCCAGTCTGGCATTTTGCATGATGTGTTCTGCAGGTAAATTAAATGAGCAAGGTGAAAAATGCAGCCTTGATGTACTCCTTTGGAACCCAATGGGGAATCGATCCATTATGTCTGGTTCTAACTGTTGCTTCTTGACCTGCATAGACATTTCTTGGGATGCAGGTAAGGTGGTCTGTTATTCCCGCCTCTTTAAGAATTTTCCAGTTTGTTGTGATCCACAAAGTCAAAGGCTTTTGTGTAGTCAATGAAGAAGAAGTAGATGTTTTTCTGGAATTCCCTTGCTTTTTCTGTGATCCAAAGGATGTTGGCAGTTTGACCTCTGATTCCTCTGCCTTTTCTAAATCCAGCTTGTACATGTGGAAGTTCTCGGTTCATGTACTGTTGAAGCCTAGCTTAAAGGATTTTGAGCCATTACCTTGCTAGCATATGAAATGAGTGCAATTGTGCAGTAGTTTGAATTCTTTGGCATTGCCCTTCTTTGGTATTAGAATGAAAACTGACCTTTTCCAGTTCTGCTGAATTTTCCAAATTTGCTGGCATATTGAGTGCAGCAATTTAACAGCGTTATCTTTTAGGGTTTGAAATAGCTCAGCTGGAATTACATCACCTCCACTAGTCTTATTCATAGTAATTCTTTCTAAGGTCTACTTGACTTCACACTCCAGGATGTCTGGCTCTAGGTGAATGACCACACCATCATGATTATCTGGGTCATTAAGGCCTTTTTTATATAGTTCTTCTGTGTATTCTTGATGCTTCTTAATCTCTTCTGCTTCTGTTATGTCCTTGTCATCTCTGTCCTTTATTGTGCCCATCTTTGCATGAAATATTCCCTTGGTATCTTGAATTTTCTTGAAGAGATCTCTTTCCCAGTCTATTTCTTTGTACTGTTCACTGTAGAAAGCATTCTTATCTCTCCTGGTTATACTCTGGAACTCTGCATTTAGTTGGGCATATCTTTCCGTGTGGTATATCTTTAGTTGGGGTTTCCGTGGTGGTTCAGATGGTAAAGCGTCTGCTTGCAATGAGGGAGACCCAGGTTTGATCTCTGGGTTAAGATCACCTGGAGAAGGAAATGGCAACCCACTCCAGTATACTTGCCTGAAAAATTCCATGGACAGAGGGGCCTGGTGGGCCACAGTCCATGGGGTCGCAAAAAGTCGGACGCGACTGAGCGACTTCACTTTCTTTCTTTTCTTCTTTCCCTTTCTCCATTGCCTTTTACTTCTCTTCTTTTCTCAGCTATTTGTAAGGCCTCCTCAGGCAACCACTTTGCCTTCTTGCATTTCTTTTTTGGGGGGATTGTTTTGGTCATCAGCACCTGTACAGTGTTACAAACCTCAATATATAGTTCTTCAGGCAATCTGTCTACCAAATCTAATTCCTTAAATCTATTTGTCACCTCCACTGTATAATCATAAGAAATTTGATTTTGGTTCTGCTTGGATGGTATAGTGGTTTTCCCTAGTTTCTTCAATTTACATCTGAATTTTGCATTAAGGAGCTAATTATCTGAGCCACAGTCAGCTCCAGGTCTTGTTTTTGCTGACTGTATAACTATGTACAGTTATAATGAAGATTAAAGGAGAAAATGTAAGTGAAACGATGCACTCCATAATAGAGTCTCACCACTTATAAATTAGATTTCTTCACACACTGTCTCACTCTTGCCAGTGATACATATCAGAAGAGGTCATAGTCTTTTTTGCAGTTCCCTCTAAGATAGTGCAAGTTACTGGGTGACTAGCCTTAGAGAATGCAGATGAGTCTTTCAGGGCACAGGTTTTGACTGGCCCTATAAAATGCTGTATAATGGTATGTAGTGGAAAAAGTGCCTTCCATTTCCCTCCATATTCCACAACATCTGTGCCCTTACAAAGCACAATCTCTTCTTCCCTACTCAGGCAGCAACTGGTGAGCCCTCTTCTCCATCCCACCCTGATCTAATGAGTGTGTTATTGCAAAGTGATGAGAATAGACTGTCTCTAATTGTCTGTCATATGGATATGCTAGTAAGGAACAAGTTGTTATGTTACTCTGCCTTCAACTGATGCCTGTTATTCCCATTGGGCTGCAGTTTTCTCATTATTGGAATGATATGAATACATAGTTGGAGGAGAGGCTCTAAATACTAGGCTGAGAAATTTTGGAGGACAGAGTTCTCTCACCTTTTGTAAATCAACTATATTTCAACAGGATAAATTAAAAAAAATAAAGTCACATGGTTGGAAATCACTCAAAGAATTTGCTTTTATAAAGAAAAAAGTGGCTTGCTGAACGATTCCCAAATCCATCGTCTAAGAAACATGATGTGAGCTCCATCTCACAACCCTCAGAATATGCTTCCCTCACCATTATTTCCATTATGAATTTCCAGTTTTAATTTGTTTTCTCACATCAACATCTTAGAAATCCCAGCCTTGCTGTTTTTTTGCCATTAAGCTTGTATTGATACAATCTGCCTGTTCTTTTATGTGGCAATAAAATCACCACATTTAGATTGCTATTAATTCATTTTAAAAGTTGAGGAGTGCCAAGGAGAACACTTTTGTCTCATTTAGTATGTGGTTTGAGCCAAGGAATTTCTTGAATGTTTCTAGAGCAACATATTGCTCAAGGAAAGAGGCATTGATGTAACCTTTGCCTCATACCATTGAGTTATTGCCTTGTTAAAATTGTTGCTTATTTGAAATTAGGTTCAAGTTCACAAAGAGGTTATTGTTATTCCTTTTAGAAAACTTCTTTGCAAGTAAAGACTACCCAAAGATAAGAAAATTGAAATTTATTAAGAAAGGTAATTTGTGAACTTGTCAGATTGATTCTTAAAAATATTATACTGAAATAATTCATCTACTGTATAGGTGTCTTTGAGTCAAAAATCATTTTTTTTTACTTATAATTCATTTCAGTGCATTGAAAAAAATCAACAGTTTTGAAATTTTTACATGCAAATAACCATTTATTTTAAGAGAGTGAAAGTCACTCAGTCATGTCCCACTCTTTACGACACCATGGTCTATTAACCCACCGGGCTCCTCTGCCCATGGAATTTTCCAGGCAAGAATACTGGAATGGGTTGCCATTCGTTTCTCGAGGGCATCTTCCTGACCCAGGCATTGAACGTGGGTCTTCTGCATTGCAGATAGATTCTTTACTGTCTGAGCCACCAGGGAAGCTGGTAAAAGATATTTAAAATGTAAGATTATCTGAAAATAAGATGTTAATTAAAGTTATTAAGGTGAAAATGTATCTGATTTAAAAGTAAAATATGTTGATTTTGACTTGTATTAAATAATTACATATTATATTAGGTATTAGAGTTATGTATTATACAGTGAAGTTATTCAGGAAAGCTTTTACATAAATGTGAGCATTTTCAACTTAAGTTATTGATGTATGACAGTCATGACAAGAGCTTGTTTGTGTGATTTTTATGTGCCTGTATTGTTAAGTCTGTCGTGTATTTCACTCTATTTTTCATTAACTGTGTCATTATTTCCCCTGTGAGAAACATCTGTGGTCTATTAATTTTCTCCTTCATTTTTTTTTAATACAGAAGATGGTTTAAAAAATAAAATATAGAATTTCTTAAATAATTTTCTTAAAACTTTTCTGCTTTTAATTTAAAGGAAGTATATTGGTGAAGATATCAGTTATGAGAACATTTTGAAATTAATAAACACAGTTTATGCCAAGTCTGTGGTTCTTTACCACATATAGAATTATAAAAACAAGTTCAAGATAAAAAAGTATTATTAATATTATTTTTGTTTTTATAAATAGGTTACTCTGGAGTAAGCCAGATTTACTGAAGATTATACAATCTTTTTATAATTTATTTTCATTTATTATTTATGCATTTAAAATTTTCACTTTTATCATGATAATTAACATATAGTATTATGTAGTTTCAGGTGTACAACAGTGATTTTATATTTTTATTTATTATGAGATGATCACCACAATAAGTCTAGTTACCATCTGTTACCATGTAATATTGTTTCAATATTACTGACTATATTCCCTGTGTGTATAATACATTCCCATTACTTATTTTATAACTGGAAATTTGTACCTCTTAATACTCTTCACCTATTTTGTCCATCTTCCTACCCTCCTCCTTTCCGGCAGCCACCAGTTTGTTCTCTGTATCTATGTTTTGGTTTATGGTTTTTGTTGCTAGTTGTGGTTTTTAGTTTCAGCGTATAAATTAAATCATACATTGTTTTTGTTTCTCTGAGAAACCTTGCTCACTGTTGGTAGGAATGTAAATTGGTGCAGCCACTATGGAACACATTATGGAGTTTCCCTAAAAACTAAAAATAAAATTTTCATATGATCCAGAAGTTTCACTTCTGGGCTATTTATCCAAAGAAACTGAAAATGCTAAATCAAAACATACATGTATGCTTACTTTCATAACAGCACTATTTACAGTAGCTGAGGTATGGAAGCAAGCTAAGTGCCTGTCAATAGATGAATGGATAAAGACGATGTGATATATATACACGCTAAAGCAACACTGCGTGCTAAGTCGCTTCAGTCGTGTCTGACTCTGTGCAACCCTATGGACAGCAGCCCTCCAGGCTCCACTGTCCACAGGATTCTCCAGGCAAGAATATTAGAGTAGGTTGCCATTTTCCTTCTCAGCCATAAAAAAAAGAAAAAGAAAAAAAAAGAATAAGAAACTTGCCATTTGTAGCAGCATAGATAGACCTGGAGGGTATTATGCTAAATGAAATCAATCAGACAACAGTATTTTCTTATTTCTAACCGTGGCCTGTTCTTTTCCAGTTTGTAGCTGCTGTTCTTTAGTTGCTAAGTCATATCTGACTGTTTTGCAACCCCATGGACTGTAGCCGACTAGGCTTCTCTGTCCATGAGATTTCCCAGGCAAGAATACCAGAGTGAGTTGCCATTTCCTTCTCCAGGGGATCTTTCTGACCCAATGATCCAACAAACCATGTCACCTGCATTGGCTGGCTAGTTATCACTGGGCCACCAGGGAAGCCCTCTTTCCCACTTAGAGAAGACCTTTTAACTTTTCTTGTATGGCTGATTTAGTGGTGATGAACTCTTAGCTTTACTTGTTTGGGAAACCCTCTCTCCTAACTTTTCTGAATGGCAATCTTGCTGGAAAGAGCATTCTAGGTTGTAGGTTTTTTTCTTTTCTTTTCTTTTCAGCACTTTAAAATATCCTGTCACTCTGTTCTGGCCTATAAAATTTGTGTTGAAAAATCTAATAATAGTCTTGTGGGGTTCCCTTTGTATGTGATTAGTTTTTTTTTTTTTTTCTTGCTGCGTTTAAGATTCTGTCTTTAAATTTTTTACCTTTTGAGTATGTCTTGGTGTGCTTCTCTCTGCTGATCTTATTTGAGACTGTCTTTGCTTTCTGTGCCTGGATGAGTTTCTTTCCCCAGGTTACAGAAGTTTTCTTTAAATAAGTTTTCTGTCCCTTTATGTCTTCCCTCTCCTGACCCCTTATAATGAGAATATTGGTATGCTTGATGTTTCCCTGGAGATCCCTTGAAGTTTTCTCATTTAAAAGCAACTTTTTCTTCTTTTTGGTTTTCTGATTGGGTGATTTCCACTATTCTGTCTTCGAAATTCGTTATCTATTCTTCTGTTATCATCTAACCTGCTGTTGATTCCCTCTATTAGATATTAAAAAACCTTTTTTTTTAGTCATTGTATTCTTAAGCTCAGATTGGTTTCTCCTTATATTTTCCAAGTCTTTGTTGAAGTTCTCACTGAGTTCCTTCTTTTTCCAGAGATCAGTGATCATCCTTATAGCCACTTCTTTGAACTTTTAATTAGGTAAATATTTCATCTCTGTTTAACTGGAAATTTTTTCTGGGTTTTATTTTGTTCTTTCATTTGGAACATATTCCTATTTCCTTATTTTGTTTGAATTTTGGTTTCTGTTTCTAGTAAGCAGGTGAAAACACTACCTTTCTTGATCTTGAAGACTGGACCTTGGGAAGATTGCTTCCACCTGCACAATTGGCAGGCTGGCTGGAGCTGTAGCATCTGTAAACTGGAAGCAATTCCTGGGGAGGTGCTGCACTGGAAACCACTTTGATGGGGCTGCTGGAATTGGGAGACTCAATGCAGTTTGCTGCTACATGCAACCCGAGAGAGTTCCAGCAGTTTCCTGATGGTGTGCAGAAGCTCTAAGGTTAGTAGATGAATTTCCTTACAATATAGTGAAGAGTCTTTTTCAGCTGCTGTTTCCTCACTGTATCCCAATGTGGGTGAATCTGTGCTCATACTGCAGGCTGCTGCAGCATGGAAACATGTATACCCTTTCTCTGTCTTTCCTGTTTTTGTTTGGCCTTTCTCTGTGCGACTTCACTTTCACTTTTCCCTTTCCTGCATTGGAGAAGGAAATGGCAACTCACTCCAGTGTTCTTGCCTGGAAATCCCAGGAACAGGGGAGCCTGGTGGGCTGCGTTATGGGGTTGCACAGAGTCGGACACGACTGAAGCAGCTTAGCAGCAGCAGCAGCTGTGCAGTAGCTGTTCAGTCAGCCCTCAGGTCTTCTTCAGGAAGAACGGCTCTATTTGTAGTTTCAGTGTGTCCAGGGGAGAAGGTGAGCTCAAGGCCTTCCTCTACCACCATCTTGGATCACTCTTTCTACAAAGTCTTTATTTCTTAGAAGACAAATTGTCAATGTATTAATTAAAAATTTGTAAGGCCTTCATATTTTAAACATATACCTTTCATATGAAAATATTGACATAAAATCTTTCAATCAGTATCATTTTGCTCCTACAAAGTATTATATATCCATAATGACCATAGTTAGAACTAAGATTCCTATAAATTATTAACTGAAAATTTATTTATAATGAGAATATGTTAAAACAAAATAATAAAGCAAAATTTGTATTTTTTTTATCACATTGATTGAATGGGTAGGGATAACTTGCTGCTGCTGCTAAGTCACATCAGTCGTGTCCGACTCTGTGTGACCCTATAGATGGAAGCCCACCAGTCTCCTGTCCCTGGCATTCTCCAGGCAAGAACACTGGAGTGGGTTGCCATTTCCTTCTCCAATGTGTGAAAGTGAAAGTGAAGTCGCTCAGTCGTGTCCGACTCTTCGAGACCCCATGGACTGCAGCCTACCAGGCTCCTCCATCTATGGGATTTTTCAGGCAAGAGTACTGGAGTGGGTCGCTAGTGCCTACTCCTTCACAATAAACTTCATATTTAAATGTTATCCCCAAAGTAGACTGTAATCTAGCATGTCTGGTTCATTTTAAGTCATATTTTAAGATATAACTGGATATAAGAATGATAATATGTAATTTTTTTCCTGTGATTCCTATGAAAAATTCAAATATCCCATTAAAAGGAACTTAAGGGTAAGCAAAATGACTTGAAGGTGTTGGTAGAGGTGGAATAAATAGAGGAAAAACAAAGAAAGTGGAAACAGGATTCTCATGATGAGATGGAGATAATTTATTCAAAAGCACTTCCAGTATGATTACAGTGGACTGTGTGGCTAGAAGCTCTATCTCATGGTCATGGATCACATACAAAAATGTTCTCTTTTGGTCTCTTCTTTGGTGGCATTAGAGGAACATTTAAGTGTTTTCTGTATTGTGACCTCTTGCACTGAGAAGAAGCTGGCAACAATACCATGTTGTGTTGCAATGCAGGCCCTGCAGAATTAAAGCAATTACTTACAAAACCCCTTTATTCTCCTATGAAATGTGTTGAAAGACACAAATACTGAAGTTTCTAGGAGAGGTCACATAAGATGCATTGTTTCCTTAAGTTTAGTAAAATAAAGTTGAATTTTGATATATACTGGGATGGGCTTAGAGAATACTTTGTTATCAGGTGATTTAATGAGAATTGGAGATGGTTTTCCACAGATGATTGATTATGGTTAGGATAAATCTAGCAAGTAAACATTTGGAATATATTATCTTAATTCTCTTACATTGTTCCTTGAAAATAGATGGGGACAAAATTCTACCATGCAGTTTTTAAGTGTTTTGTTCTAGAGAGTCTCTTACTTTATGGCCAAAAGACAGCTGTGCAATAGACATCTCTATTTATTGAAGGTGAATCTCTGGCCTGTGAATGCCTTATAAAGTTTGCAAACAACAAGCTAAGTGGGGATTTGGGCAAGAATGACTGACTTTCATCTGTGTGTGTGTGTGTGTGTCTGGGTCTGGGTCTGGGTCTGGGTCCCAACATTGGGAATTTTATTCCTAGTCAAGCTATGTTGTTCAAATTAATCACATTGAAAAAATAGGTGCAGTTGCAATTTGGAGGATTCCTCACTTTAGTATTTATGGATTTTGTTTTTAGTTCATGTTTCGGGTTTTATCGTACTTCCAGGGAACATGGTGTTCCTCAGTTTCTAATTTTATTGTCTTTGGCCTTTATGGTGCTTTTTGGTTGTCATTTTTGTTTTCTTTATATATAATTCCTGATTTCCAGTTCAGTCACTCAGTTGGGTACAACTCTTTGCAACACCATGTATTGTAGCATGCCAGAGTACCCTTTCCATCACCAACTCCCATGGCTTGCTCAAACTCATATCCGTCGAGTCAATGATGCCATCCAACCATCTCATCCTCTGTTGTCCATTTCTCCTGCCTTCAATCTTTCCCAGCGTCAGGGTCTTTTCCAGTGAATCAGTTCTTCACATAAGGTGGCCAAAGTATTGGAGCTTCAGCTTCAGCATCAGTCCTTCCAATGAATGTTCAGGACTGATATCCTTTAGGATTGACTGGTTTGATCACCTTGCTGTCCAAGGGACATTTAGGAGTCTTCTCCAGCCCCACAGTTCAAACGCATCAATTCTTTGGTGTTCACCCTTTTTTATGGTCCAACTCTCAAACCCATTCATGACCACTGGCAAAATCATAGCTTTGACTATATGGACCTTTGTCGGCAGAATGATGTCTGTTTTTTAATCCGTTGTCCATGTTTGTCATAGCTTTTTTTCCAAGGAGCAAGTGTCTTTTAATTTCATGGCTGCATTTACCAACTACAATGATTTGGAGCACAAGGAAGTAAAGTGTCTCACTGTTTCCATTGTTTCCCCATCTATATGCCATGTAGTGGTGGGACCCGATGCCACGATCTTAGTTTTCTGAATGTTGAGTTTTAAGCCAGCTTTTTCACTCTCCTCTTTCACCTTCATTAAGAGGCTCTTTAGTTCCTCTTAGCTTTCTGCCATAGGGGTGGTGTTATCTGCATATCTGAGGTTATTGATATTTCTCTTGGCAATCCTGAACCCAGCTTGTGAGTCCCCCCAGATATTCTATTACTAGCTCATAAAGTCATAGCTTCAACCCAGTGTGAAGGCTGATGCAAAACTATGAATTATCCAGGAAATTTTTTTTTTTGTCTTACCCAGAAAACAGGATCAGATTAATTGCCTTATTATCACTCCATGCATATGAGTGGATTTCTCTTGTCCACACTTTCATTTAAGTCACAGCCTTTGAGTGGCTAGCCTTCATGAAGAATTTACTGCTCTTTGACTCTGGTCAGCACAAAGCCTCATATTTTCTCCCTGTGTAATTATTAAAACTCAATGCTCTTGATCACTCCTCTGTAATAACCACTCTCAGGACAGCCAAGGCATCCACTTAAGCTAATTGCTCCGCCTTTCAGTTTCCTCTTTGATTTTGACCCCCTGGGGATTCTCTTTTCCAATTTAACTCTGCATTTAAAAAATCAATATTAATGTGCTTCTTCCAGTTTGATAGCCAGAAATTTTCATTTTATCTGTTTATGTCATAAACAATAGCCTTCATCCATCTTTAAATTATAGGTTTTGATAAGGTTACAGAAAAGCACAGAAAGTTAAAAGCAATATAATAAATGAAACTATATTATAATTTTTGTTTTGAAGTGAGAAGTGTCTATACTGTGTTACATTTTGTTTAAAAGTTGTTGCAAATTTATTTAACTATGGAAACTATAAAATTAGGCAGTTTTATCAGACTTGTGGCTTTTTTTAAAATCCAGCTCTTCCTTTACTTGATTAAACTAATTAATTTTATTGAAATAGGTTTCATACAATATTAAGTTACTTTCAGGTATACTACATAGTTATTTAACATTAGGCTTGTGGCTTTTTGGTTTATTATATTTCACAAATTAAGAGTATAAAATTTTGTTTTCACTTTTGCATATGAAATTATGTAGTGATCATGGCAAATATAATATCTTTGTAATTATTTACTAATAATTAAGTTATTATAATGGGTTAATAGTGCTTAATAGCATTATACTCAGATTTATGTCACTATTTCAGTATTGTTAGATATTAAATTGCCTCCAATTTTTAAATATCATACAAAAACCAAACCAAAATATACTTATGCCTGTGAACTCCATATTTGGATCATTTCTTAGGCTATGTCTTCAGAAGTGATTCTCATGTTGGTTTGTTAATATGATAGTGGGAGCCTCTCCGGCTTCCTGTAAGTAGTGAATTACAGCTAGAGAAAAAAAATCAAACACCTTTATTATTCAGAGTTATTGAGACTTCCTTCTCCTTTTAGAAGAGAAAGCCTGTTAAGTCCCTGTGGTCAGAAAGTTCACATAAGATACACTTCCTTTTATTTTCCAATCCAAACCTAGATTCTGCTGTCTTGGTAAAAATAAACCCCACCATTTGTGCATAGCTTTTCCTTTCATTTTAGAACAAATTGGAAAAAACAAATTGTAGTAATTGAAGCTGAGAATACAAAAAGAATGCTTCCTAAAGGAAGGCAGTTGGGTCTGAAAAAGGATCAAGAAGCCATTTTCTCAGAAGATTTAGAAGGACTGATCATTTTCAGTCTAAAAGAGAATAGGAGAGTTCTTAGCCCTTTCTGTTTGTTTTTCAAGTAGATGTACTATCAGGTCTGACAGTCCTATTCAGAAAGAATTCTTTCATTAAACCATGACAGCAGAAAAGTGACATTTTACACCCTTTTGTTGAGTTTCTTTAATGGACCGGAACCTGGGGGTCTGGAATTGACCAGTGAGAAAGTAAAGGAGCGAGAAAGAGGCTGATATTCCTTGGTTTATGCAGAAAGCCAATAAAGCCCCTGCACGGGGCTTGCTCTGTTCACGGAGGCCTTGGGCGCCCTCTCGATGGGGTGAAGGCACAGAGAGCCTTCTCGAGTGGGTCTTAGAAACCCAGGCAGGAAAGTGAACTCAGAGAGCCTCTGCACTCCAGGGGATCAGCCTGAAAAAGAGAGAGGGAGAGAGAAAGACAGAGAGAGAGAGAGAGAGAAAGCAAGACATGGGGACCAAAGCTCTGATGGAGCAAAGGTGTATTATTCAACATTGTGTAGGTATTTATACTGTCTTACAAGATAGCTATTTTCAGCAGAGATAAAATCAAAACTTACAAGTTATCAAGGAAACATGAGGTCATCCACATGAAAGAGAGAGGGTTGTAAACAATCACTTTTACCATATGGTTCATAAAAAGGAAGAGGGTACTTATCACCGTATAGAAAAACTAACGAAGGAAATGCCTGGATTCCTCAGCTCCTGGGAGAGACCTGCCTCTCCTCTTAATTCCTGAATATTCAGGAATTAATAAGGAACAGAGAATTCCTGACAGATCCAAAACAGCACACTGGAAGCCTCCTGTTAAATGCTTCCTGACACCCTTTAAACTGTAGGAGGTTTTATAAATTTGCAAAGTGCAAGGATCCACGGATTCTATTGTGATTATCAAAACACAAGGTAAAACCTGGTTGACCACATGATCACAGTGACCCATAGTGTCCACCTCTTTGTCTCTCAGGAATTTCCTCAAAGGAATAGAAAGCGACTGAAAACTAGAGATAATTCCCCCAGGTCCTCTCCCTCACTCCTGCTCATTCATTCCTTCTCCAGCTAACCCAAATTTATAGACAAAAGTCAATTAATACACTTTACATTTACAGCCATTAAAACCCCTTTTCTTGACTATTCCCCTTGTCAACTGAAAAAGTGCACAACCTAAAAGTTGAGAATTTTGCTCTATGCAGCAAACTTTCTGAGAAATTCATGCCTTTCTGAGAAATTCATGGAATGAACCAGTCCATTCAGCTATCTGAGGCAGTTTCTCAGATAGCTCTGCAGGACTGCTCAGAAGAGGTCAGGGAGGAGCCAGGATATATAGGAGTTTTTGCAACAAAGATCAGGTAGTTGGGACATCAAGAGGTTACAGTTAACTTAAAACCAGGTATCTTGAGTTAATGAGTTTAAGCACTTTTCTATATTTGGGAAGATGCAAGTCTGAGCTCATTGAAAGCATTCCTTTGATATGCACCTTACCTATCCAGGGCCAGTATTCTGTTCTTTCCTGGTCTGACACCACTCAGGGTGTACCCTTGGGGATGACTGAAGTGTCTGAGGGCTTGACAGTGGGCAACCTGTTCCCCTTCTTCATAAGTTTGCTTAGGGTTCACTTCAAGGCTCGCTGTAGTGGTTTGATGGCTGTAACATCCTTTGTTTGCTGACATGGCAGGCAACATTTTTCATTCACACCCTATTGATGAGAAAATTTCCCACAGGCTTTTTTTGGGAAATATTGAAAACTTCTGTGCTTTGCGAGTACCTATGTAAACCTCAGTAGTACTGATTTGAATACGGTTAAAAAAATATCTCTCAATTTGCTTGTATGTGGGACTTTTTATATGTGCATGCTAAGTCGCTTCAGTCAAGTTCAACTCTTTGTGATTCTATGGACCATAGACCTCCAGGCTCAGAATTCTGTCCAAGGGATTTTCCAGGCAACAATATCAAGTGGGTGGCCAGGCCCTCCTCCAGAGAATCTTCCCTGGAGGGAAGATCTTTTTATTCACTTGTATCTAAATAACTTAGAAACACTAAATAAATTGAGTTTTATTTCTCTATTTTTAAAGGGCCACTAATCATTTTCAAAGACAAAGCCTTTGACTGTGTGGATCACAATAAACTGTGGAAAACTCTTCAAGAGATGGGAATACCAGACCACCTGACCTGCCTCTTGAGAAACCTATATGCAGGTCAGGAAGCATGAGTTAGAACTGGACATGGAACAACAGACTGGTTCCAAGTAGGAAAAGGAGTATGTCAAGGCTGTATATTGTCACCCTGCTTATTTAACTTCTAGGCAGAGTACATCATGAGAAATGCTGGGCTAGAAGAAGCACAAGCTGGAATCAAGATTGCTGGGTGAAATATCAATAACCTCAGATAAGCAGATGACACTACCCTTATGGCAGAAAGTGAAGAGGACCTAAAAAGCCTCTTGATGAAAGTGAAAGAGGAGAGTGAAAAAGTTGGCTTAAAGCTCAATATTCAGAAAACGAAGATCATGGCATCTGGTCTCATCACTTCATGAGAAATAGATGGGGAAACAGTGTCAGACTTTATTCTTTTGGGCTCCAAAATCACTGCAGATGGTGACTGCAGCCATGAAATTAAAAGACGCTTACTCCTTGGAGGAAAAGTTATGACAAACCTAGATAGCATATTCAAAAGCAGAGACATTACTTTGCTGACTAAGGTCCATCTAGTCAAGGCTATGGTTTTTCCAGTAGTCATGTATGGATGTGAGATTTGGACTGTGAAGAAAGCTGAGTGCCGAAGAATTGATGCTTTTGAATTGTGCTGTTGGAGAACACTTTTGAGAGCCCCTTGGACTGCAAGGAGATCCAACCAGCCCATTCTGAAGGAGATCAGCCCTGGGATTTCTTTGGAAGGACTGATGCTAAAGCTGAAACTCCAATACTTTGGCCACCTCATGAGAAGTGTTCAGTTCAGTTCAGTTGCTCAGTCGTGTCCGACTCTTTGCGACCCCATGAATCGCAGCACACCAGGCCTCCCTGTTCATCACCATCTCCTGGAGTTCACTCAGACTCATGTCCATCGAGTCCATGGTGCCATCCAGCCATCTCATCCTCAGTCGTCCCTTTCTCCTCCTGCCCCCAATCCCTCCCAGCATCAGAGTCTTTTCCAATGAGTCAACTCTTCGTATGAGGTGGCCAAATTAGCTTTAGCATCAGTCCTTCCAAAGAAATCCCAGGGTTGATCTCCTTCAGAATGGACTGGTTGGATCTCCTTGCAGTCCAAGGGACTCTCAAGAGTCTTCTCCAACACCACAGTTCAAAAGCATCGATTCTTTGGTGCTCAGCCTTCTTCACAGTCCAACTCTCACATCCATATGTGACCACAGGAAAAACCATAGCCTTGACTAGACGGACCTTGGTTGGCAACATAATGTCTCTGCTTTTCAATATGCTATCTAGGTTGACTCATTGGAAAAGACTCTGATGCTGGGAGGGATTGAGAGCAGGAGGAGAAGGGGATGACAAGATGAGACAGCTGGATGGCATCACCAACTTGATGGACAAAAGTATGGGTGAACTCTGGGAGTTGGTGATGGACAGGGAGGCCTGGTGTGCTGCAATTCATGGGGTCGCAAAGAGTTGGACATGACTGAGTGAATGAACTGAACTGAACTGAACTGAATCATTTTCTGGGCTGGGAAAGGTGGTCTCTAGGTGACTTCAGGCTGACAGATTGGCAAATTACTTAAGAGTCTTACAAAAATGTAGAATTTGCTGTGATAGTATTGGAGGGGAATCTGAGATTCTGTTTTACTCACACAGACATGGACATCACCAACTGTTCAGCACCAAAATCAGACTGATTATATTCTATGCAGCCAAAGATGGAGAAGCTCCATACAGTCAGCAAAAACAAGACCGAGAGCTGACTGTTGCTCAGGTCATGAACTCCTTATTGTCAAATTCAGACTTAAATTGAAGAAAGCAGGGAAAACCACTAGACCATTCAGGTATGACCTAAACCAAATCCCTTATGATTATACAGTGGAAGTGAGAAATAGATTTAAGGGCCTAGATCTGATAGATAGAGTGCCTGATGAACTATGGAATGAAGTTCGTGACATTGTGCAGGAGACAGGGATCAAGACCATCCCCATGGAAAAGAAATGCAAAAAAGCAAAATGGCTGTCTGAGGAGGCCTTACAAATAGCTGTGAAAAGAAGAGAGGCGAAAAGCAAAGGAGAAAATGAAAGATATAAGCATCTGAATGCAGAGTTCCAAGGAATAGCAAGAAGAGGTAAGAAAGCCTTCTTCAGTGATCAATGCAAAGAAATAGAGGAAATCAACAGAATGGGAAAGACTAGAGATCTCTTCAAGAAAATTAGAGATACCAAGGGAATATTTCATGCAAAGATGGGCTCGATAAAGGACAGAAATGATATGGACCTACCAGAAGTAGAAGATATTAAGAAGAGGTGGCAAGAATACACGGAAGAACTATACAAAAAAGATCTTCATGACCCAGATAATCATGATGATGTGATCACTAATCTAGAGCCAGACATCTTGGAAAGTGAAGTCAAGTGGGCCTTAGAAAGCATCACTACGAACAAAGCTAGTGGAGGTGATGGAATTCCAGTTGAGCTATTTCAAATCCTGAAAGATGATGCTGTGAAAGTGCTGCACTCAGTATGCCAGCACGTTTGGAAAACTCAGCAGTGGCCACAGGACTGGAAAAGGTCAGTTTTCATTCCAATTCCAAAGAAAGGCAATGCCAAAGAATGCTCAAACTACCGTACAATTGCACTCATCTCACATGCTAGTAAAGTAATGCTCTAAATTCTCCAAGCCAGACTTTAGCAATACGTGAACTGTGAACTCCCTGATGTTCAAGCTGGTTTTAGAAAAGGCAGAGGAACCAGAGATCAAATTGCCAACATCTGCTGGATCATGGAAAAAGCAAGAGAGTTCCAGAAAAACATCTATTTGTGCTTTATTGAGTATGCCAAAGCCTTTGACTGTGTGGATCACAATAAACTGTGGAAGATTCTGAAAGAGATGGGAATACCAGACCACCTAACCTGCCTCTTAAGAAATCTGTATGCAGGTCAGGAAGCAACAGTTAGAACTGGACATGGAACAACAGACTGGTTCCAAATAGGAAAAGGAGTATGTCAAGGCTGTATATTGTCACCCTGCTTATTTAACTTCTATGCAGAGTACATCATGAGAAACGCTGGACTGGAGAAACATAAGCTGGAATCAAGATTTCTGGGAGAAATATCAATCACCTCAGATATGCAGATGACACCACCCTTATGGCAGAAAGTGATGAGGAGCTAAAAAGCCTCTTGATGAAAGTGAAAGAGGAGAGCAAAAAAGTTGGCTTAAAGCTCAACATTCAGAAAACGAAGATCATGGCATCCGGTCCCATCACTTCATGGGAAATAGATGGGGAAACAGTGGAAACAGTGTCAGACTTTATTTTTGGGGGCTCCAAAATCACTGCACATGGTGATTGTAACCATGAAATTAAAAGACGCTTACTCCTTGGAAGAAAACTTATGACCAACCTAGATAGTATATTCAAAAGCAGAGACATTACTTTGCCGACTAAGGTCTGTTTAGTCAAGGCTATGGTTTTTCTAGTGGTCATGTATGGATATGAGAGTTGGACTGTGAAGAAGGCTGAGCGCTGAAGAATTGATGCTTTTGAACTGTGGTGTTGGAGAAGACTCTTGAGAGTCCCTGGACTGCAAGGAGGTCCAACCAGTCTATTCTGAAGGAGATCAGCCCTGGGATTTCTTTGGAAGGAATGATGCTAAAGCTGAAACTCCAGTACTTTGGCCACCTCATGTGAAGAGTTGACTCATTGGAAAAGACTCTGATGCTGGGAGGGATTGGGGGCAGGAGGAGAAGGGGACAACAGAGGATGAGATGGCTGGATGGCATCACGGGCTCGATGGATGTGAGTCTGGGTGAACTCCGGGAGTTGGTGATGGACAGGGAGGCCTGGCGTGCTGCAATCCATGGGGTCGCAAAGAGTCGGACACGACTGAGCAACTGAACTGAACTGAACTGAACTGAAGGTGTTGATAAATGGTAAATACCTTAAAGTCTTCAGAGAAGCGGGATTCATGCCCAAGTTGTCTATGAATTATCTGTTGCTGTGCAACAGGTGAACCCAACAGCTCAGTGAACGATTAGCTCATAACTCAGTGGTTGACAGTTTAGACTGGACTCAGTTGAGCAGTTCTGATCCCAGGTACTCTGTATGCATCTTGGCAAGTCAGCTAGGTGGCTGTACTTTTGGAGGTTGGCTGGATAGCACCTGGAGGAACAGCTGAACTCTGTCTCTCATAGTCTGGTAGGAGATCCTTGGCCTGTTCACACAACACCTCAGCAAGGAGAGCGGGAGCCATAGGCCTCTTGAAGCCCACGTTCAAAAATGGCCCATTGCTCCATTTGTCATATTCCTGTGGTCAAAACAAGTAACAGGGCCAGTCCAATTCAGGTTCTAGAACAACACACTCTACCTCTTGGCAAGGGGAGCTGGAAAACAAATGACTACATTACATTTGTGCAAGCAGTCTGCCACTAAAATGTTGCATGCTCTGGATGACTTGTCATATTGTAACTGAAAGTGGGGTCTGGTTGCTCACTGCTCAAAAGCCAATAAAGAGGCCAGGTTGGCAGAATGGATAGTTTGCTTTATTTTGGATGCCTATAACTGGGGTTGGTGGCTGGGGGAGGGACAGATGCTTGTCCAAACGTCCACTTGCCCTGTGACAAGCAGTGGGCAAGAGCATTTATAGACAGAGGGAAGGGTCTACCATGTAGAAGCAGCACAGTCAGCTCTGACAGTCTTCATGAAATTGATCATCAGTGGTCTGACCATCATCATCTTGATTGTTTTAAATGCAGTTAATTTTCACTTCTGTAGTCAGAGTCAGTTCGTTTCCATTTCCTTGAGGCCAGTTCTTGGAATTGTGGCAGCTTAAGTCATGGCTTTAGTCTGGTTATAGTAGCTAACTTCTCCAGTGGGTGGAGGTTTCAGTATCTGTAAGACAGCTCATAGTCTATGGCTAAGAATATTATCTATAGCCTGTGAGAAGGAACTAATGGTCCTTGACTATGCTTATTGACTAAACCTTATTATTTGGTCTCCTTTGACTGTTTTCCTTTGTTTCTGCATGTTTTCACTTCTCTGATTAAACTTATTATTTAGCTACAGTTTTTCCAGAGGCAAAAGACAGGCAGAGGACATAAGGGACAAGGACCATAGTGTGCTATTGTTTCAATACTACTTTTTGATGTATTTCTGAGATATGTAGAAATTGGGATAACCATTGTTTAACCTGTAAATTGGGGGAACAGTTCTCTTTAAACATTCACTATGGGAAAGATGAAAAAACTTGCATCACAAGGCTAGCAAAATCAATTAGCTAGACCAACTGGATTCACTTTTCCAAATATTATATGTGATGAAACAATTCTGGGTAAAAATGATCAGCTAAGCTTTCTCTCTGTCAAGAGAACTCATCATTAGAATGTACACAACTTTAATACTAGCTCACTGAATACTGTTAATTAAACCTGTTTGATTAACACACAGTAAACTCAATTTTTAAAAATTGTTGATTAATAGCTCTTATTATATTTTGTTAAATTAGCTGAGTCTTGAGTGAAGGATTGGCTAGTGGTTATAAATACAACCAAGGAAGGATATTGTCTTCAGTTTTTATACTTCAGAAATGAAAAAAGTATTAAATGTTAAAACAAACAAAACACTTTTGAAGAATGTAGCTACTTTCAGTAAGCTCCTTTATGATAAAATTGCATTAGAAGAAAGATTTCTGTATTTGTTGTTATCAAACTTAATTATATAAACATATTTAGAATATTTTATTTGAAATAAGATAAAACTGTTGAAAGATAAATAATTTTCTTGGAATAGCAAAGGCATGCATGAAACTAACAGCACAGATTGTAAATTTTTTGAGGCATTAAGATATATTTAATAGATAGCAAGGGTTTCCCTAGTGGCTCAGATGCTAAAGAATCTGCTTGCAGTGCAGGAGACCTTGGTTTGATCCCTGGGTCAGGAAGATCTCCTTTAGAAAGGAATAGCTACCCCCTCCAGTATTCTTGCCTGGAGAATCCCATGGACAGAGGAGCCTGGCGGGCTACAGTCCATGGGGTTGCAAAGAGTTGAGCCCAACTGAGCGACTAACACTTTCACTTCTTCACATGAAAAGTGTAGGAAGTATATGTTCTTACTCAGTAGGCCCATTATTAGCATTAGAGTGTAATAGTTTTGAAACACATTGTTCATTGAAATACATATATTTTGACTTTGCCTTTTTCTAGACCCTAGAGAAACCATTATCTGTATAACTACATTGAGAATAGTTTCCTGAAATTGACAGATGTAAAATTTTATATGCCTGTTTGAAACGATATAATTTACAGAATCTGCAGCTCACAGTGGTGCCAGTCACCTGTCAATGCTGACAGATCTTGGTGGAGAGTAATTACAGATGTTGGTCTGAGCAGTCTGAATTCATGTTAGACTCTGGAGTTGCTATTCATCTCTTATAGAAGCCTCTCAAGGGCATCCATTTGTAAAATATAGGCCTTAATAGCTTCTGTTTAGATTACATTTGTTAGTCATTTTCATTTTGTAGCTATTAAACCAACAACTTAATATTTAAACAGATAAGCTTTCAAACCTATGTGAAAAGCCTGTGTTGATGAATTGATATATAGTCTATGCTTCTTTTCCATATCTTCTATGATTCTTCAAGACATTATCTGAAGGCAAGCAGTGTGCTTCAGTATATTTTCATACTGTCTAAGTACAATCCCTGCAAATTCTGAAAATCAAGTGAGTCTTTCAGATCATGAAAAAATTGAGAAATAAAGTGAGTCACATTTGGTAGCTTCCTTACATAAGTACCACCACTCTTAAGTTTCGAGAATTTCAACTTCTTGGTTAACCTAGTATTTTTAAAACTTGCAAAATGGTTTTCTACTCAGTCATCCTTATTTTACCTTCATGTGACAATACTCCTTTAGCATGGGTGGTTGGATCAGCAGGAGACAATTGGCATAGATAGACTCAACTGCATCAAAACCAAATCATTCCAATCTCAGAGTACCAATCAACCTTCAGATGCCCTTGAATTAACATGAGTGAAATGTTGTTTCAACTGCCAAAGATGTTAAAATGGAACAAGAGCTATCAAATTAAGGCCAGAATCATTTTTTTCACACTTTGATTACCTTAAATGTTTAAAATTCAGGGCTCACTACTTTTATGAAAGAACTGGAACCCAGAGAGGTTTTGAAAACCACATATCTCTTCAATCATCCCTATTGTTTATTTGACTGTATTTTAAAATAACAATTGAAAAGATTTTGTAATCTTCTTGTAAGAAAATTAAACAACGTGTATAAAAGATATTTATTTATTGAAACAGAACTTTTTAACATATTGACTACACATTGCAATTGGAGGGCCATGTTCATAATAACTATAGCTATAATTATGTTTCTTTCAAAGTATAACAAAATTAAAATACTGAAAATTAAGCACTGCAGAAGATAGGAAACTCTGCCTATTCTTATCTTTTGTTCTTGCCTTAGAGATGGTAATCTTAGGCCTTAGGGATTTGGGGATTTTTATTTTACCACATTCAAAGAATCCCAGCACTTCAAATTTTACATCTATCCAAGCAACACAGTATAATGGAAAGAGCAAGGGTTTTGGAATCAACAAAACAATTTTAAGCCTTATCTTGCCCTGTAACTTTAGGCAACTTCTCTGTACCTCAGTTTGCCTATTTTAAAATAGAATCTATCTTGTGTGGTTACTGTCACATTTGAAAATGATAATGCATGTAAAGCATCCTGGACAGCAGTTGAGGCATAATAAATGATAACTAAATTTACTATTTCATCTATATGTGTGTTTGTGTGTGTGTTCTCTATCAACAGTTTATTCTGTAGGAAACAAGAGTTTCTGGGATTGCTTACACTCTTTCAAGTATGAATGCTTTTCTTCTTGTCATGGAATAACATGTACTTTGAATAAATGATACTTATTTTTATCTTTCTTGTATCAGTAAATTTTATGAAGTGCCTAACTAGAATTGAGATGCTGTGTTAGGCCCTAGTACCTGAAAAAATGATCAACATCATTAGTCATTAGGAAAGTACAAGTGAAAACCACATTGAGGTACCACCTCATGCTTGGTAGAATCAAAAAAAATGAGAGAACAAATGCTGATGTGGACGTGGAGAAAAGGGACCTCTTGTGCACCATTGGTGGGAATGTAACTTGGTATAGCCATTTGGGTAAACAGTATGGAGGTTCCTCAAAAAATTTAAAATAGAATCACCATATGATCCAGCATTTCCATTTCTGGGAATATATACAAAGGGAAAAAAAAACGCTATATCAAAAACATATCTGCACCTGCGTGTTCATAGCAACATTATTGACAGCAGCCAAGACATGGAAATAACCTAGGTGCTATCAGTGGATAAATGGATAAAGAAAATGTGGCATGGTTCATCCATAACAGACAGTGGAATCATTGTGCCATTTGTGACAACACGGATGAAACTTGAGGGCGTTCTAAGTGAAATAAGTCAGACAAAGAAAGACAAATTACTGTATGATCTCGTTTCTATGTGGACTCCAAATAAGATCACCAAACTCTTAGAAAAAGAGATCATATTAATGGTTACTGGAGGCTGGGAGCAAGAGGAGCTATTTGAGAAAGATAGTCAAAAGGTAGTATAAATTTCCAGTTACAAGGAAGTTAAGTCTTAGGGATGTAATGTACAACTATTAACTGTAGTTAACACTGCTGTATGATATATTGGAAAACTGTTAAAAAAGTAGACCTTAAGGGTTCTCATCACAAGAAGTTTTTCTATTTATTGTATCTTTATGAGATGATAGATGTTAACTAAAGTAATTGTGATAATCATTTTATATTATATGTAAATCAAACCATCATGCTGTACATCTTAAACTCCTAAATGTATACAGTGATATGTCAATTATTTCTCAAAAATAAAAAACACCTGGGAAACAAAAGATGATGATTTAAGCACTGAGTCAGCCAGGGAAATGAGTTAGACTCAGACTGCCCCTTAACAGAACTTAAAATTGGAGATGTAATATCTGTACAAATATGACTGTGATACCAAATGTGAGATGATACACTTAGTCACCAGCAGGATGCCATATACTGAGACCAGAGAGAAGGTATTTGCCACATGGAGCAGGAAAAGGAGATGTCTGGGTGTGTGGATAAAGCACATGAGGGTGACCTTGAAGTAAAGCTAAGATTTGAGCTTGTGTTATTGGAGATAGGGGGACTTCAAACAGTGAGCATAACGTGAGTAAAACAAAATAATGTACCTTTTATAGGGACTGAATAGTATGCTTAATTTATCTGGATGCTAGAATACAAGAAAAAGTTTAAAAAGAAAGATGAAAGTTTGCAAAAGAGGATGGTGTCAGATCACAGAAAATCTTAAATATTGGTTAAGGACTGTTGATTTTTTTCTTTTCATGGACTAAACACAGTGCCTCTTTCTGTTTGTGTTGACTCCTCTTTACATGCTCAGCGTGGCTCAGCTTCTTCCCTGGGCCTTCTCCCTGATGGAGTATCATAAGGCTGACTTAAGCGTAGCTTTCCTTTAAATGCCCTGTGTGTTCTCTCTCCTTTTCCTTCTCTGCTTTAGTTCACAGACTGAGGCCATGGGTATAGAACCAAGGTTAGGCAGCAATATTGACCAGGTCTCTTGATTTCAGAATGAGTCAGGGCCTGTTTATCTTTTTCTCCAGACATCTCGTAAATGCCTTGTCAATGAATGCCCACTGAAAGATAGAAGGACAGAGATTCTGAAAGATGTCCGGGAACATGCTGTTCTCAGAACAGCAAGAGGTGGGGGAATGTGTGTTTGGAGAAATCAAAACAAAATGCATTTGTTCACCTCAGTGCTTTTGTTTTGCTTCTTAGAAGTAAATGCTCTATTATTTTTCCAGTTTCAAATACTTCCTGTCAGACTTCAGGTTAAAACAGAAAGACGTTATTTAAAAAAATATATATATAACCAGAAACAGCAATGTCATGCAAAAAATCACTTAGCTGTTCCATGTGTGCTTTTAAGAGCTTGATAAATGTCATTCTTTTTGCATGAAAATTCAGAAGGTCACCAAGGATAGAGGAGAACATTGTGGGTACAGGATACCACATCTGCTGAAGACAGGCTCAGCCTAAATTGCTTTTTCCCTGAAACTCCACAGAAGGCCTTCAAAACTACTGATGGTGGGCCCTCACATCAGAGGAGTTTCAGTGAATTTTTACCCCACACATCATAGGAAAACCCAGCCAGGGGTGAGAGCCATTCCAACATTCCAAAGCCTCATTTTCCTGTTTAGAAACCTTAGCATCAGAGGTTGTAAAGAGACTTACTCACACTGCTTATCACTACAAAAACTGGGCTGAGAACATAGTTCTCCAGAGTTTGTTGTTTTCTCATACATTGTGAAATTTGAGGGTTTATCATCTATTAACTTCCAGCATTAAATTATTAATTGAGGCAGTCAGCAAATTTTTGTCATCCATTATTCTAAGTAAAAGGAGTATAGCAGAGAACAACATCTCTGTACTCAATGAGCTAGTCCTTGATGAGAAAGGAAGAAAGGATGCCTAAAATGAACATAAATAAAAAAGTGAGGAAATAACTCAAGAACAGTATGGTGTATAGGGATGGTGAATTGGGGCAGCTGTATTAGATACTTGATACTTGTAGACACTGAGGACACAGAATTAAAATAACTCCCCAATGCCAAATAACTGGATTTGAAGTTTGAATAAAAACTGCCAGGAAATTTCATGGAAAGCAATCTCAAGCTGAAGTTTCAGTTTGTGCAAAGAAATGAATTTGTGGCAGGAAATAGTACCTTCATAGGGTTACAAATCAGTTCAGTAGTGATGGAGCGAATAATGAATGTGATTATAGAAAATAGACTTCAATCAGATAAGGAAGGGCAGTATATGCCTTGCAAGTAGATTGGTTACTTTGCTCCCATGTGAGTGTCTCACAAACTGTAGTATGCATTCTGTAACTACATGGAGAGTTTATATAACCGAAGACTCCTGGCCTGTCTCTGGTGTTTTTGATCCACCGGTTCTGATGCTGATCATCAGCACTACTTTGAGAAGCACTTCTCAGGATGACAACACAACATTAAAGAAATTTAACTTGGGAAACATGAATATATTTTCATATTGTTAACAGTTAACATGAGAAAAGTATAGAAGATATATCGGGGACAAAATGATATATTTGCTTGTTAAGTTATGACAGTACTATAAGAGGGAGATAATAAAGGCCCTTCCTAGGGCTGCAGTGGAAATGAATAGGAAGTAGGAAATGGGCATTTAAAAAATTTAACAGCTGGAATTGACAAGTGATAGTGCTCTTGCCTGGAAAATCCCGTGGACAGAGGAGCCTGGTAGGCTGCAGTCCATGGGGTCGCTAAGAGTCGGACATGACTGAGCGACTTCACTTTCACTTTTCACCTTCATGCATTGGAGAAGGAAATGGCAACCCACTCCAGCATTCTTGCCTGGAGAATCCCAGGCACAGAGGAGCCTGGTGGGCTGCCGTCTATGGAGTTGCACAGAGTCGGACACGACTGAGCGACAGCAGCAGCAGCAGCAGCAGCAGGACTTAGGAGCTGAGTTATTAATAATATAAATAAGGAGCAGAGTGGAATATACAGTTGCTTGCAGGCATTTCATTTGAGTAATTGGATGGAAGGTAGTATTATCAAAAAGATGAGTTCAGACTTGGCATGTTCATTTCTAAATGAGGTTCAGCATCACCTCAGGAGTTAGCTGTACACATCAACTGCATCTCAGGAGGAAAAATGCCCCAAGACATTGATTTGAAAGTTGCCAGTGTATGTGTAACCATTAAATTTTATGAAGACTATCAGGAAGAAATGATCAGAGAGGCAGAAAATATGGAAATTGAGAGACTAGAGAATTTCAAGAAACAAATACTTGATTGTGATAAGTACCCAAAAAAGTTGAGTAAAATATCTTGAAATTACAGTTTTAAAGCCATTGGTGAACTTAGTGAGAGCAGTAAGAATAGTAACCTAAATTTTATGGATTGTCACTGAAAGGAAAAATTAGGGATGTGGGCAAACATGTACAATGTGTGTATATTGCAGATTGAAGGCTTTTCTCTCTCTCTCTTTCACACATACACATACAAATACAACTTCCTGTTGCCTATTAATAAAAATCATTCTTTTTTGTACATTCTTGACAAATTGAAATATGAAGAATGCAAGTAGAATGAGAAAAATTCCAAATGATGGTACTAATCCTCATAAGCCAATAGAATAATAAATATTTCTGTAAGAATTAATTGACATACAAAAGTAGCTTAATGTACTTCAAAAGAAAGACAGAAACTAATCTGAAAGTTTATTTTTAATATTCATGATTCCAGCTTTTATTCTTGATAAAATAAGGATCTCAAAAATCTTACTGATTTCAGGTATACACATAGACCTCTGTCACAATATTTTTTGTAGTATCAGATATTTCTAGAACAGGTAAAGTAATATGGAAATATATATTGCAATTATTTTAGGAAGACCTAACATAAATATTCAGAAAGTTTGTGATTCTAAATTTTTTGAAGAATGACCAAGTCTCCATAAAATTTAGCATCACAAACATTTTCACATCTTAGGAACAAATCCACAAGCATTTTCTAACATTTCCCTATATTTCAGTAATAGATTCTATCCTAAAAGGACTTAGGGACATGCCTGTTAAACAGAAATATAAAGTGTAATTTAAAATTTTCTAGGACACATGTGAAGAAGGCAAAAACAGATAAAATCCAGACAAAACTCATTTTAATAATGAATTTTATTTATCATAATATAGCCAAGATACTAACATTTCCTGTACCCTACAGCTCAGGTGATAAAGAATCTGCCCGCAATGCAGAAGACCTGGGTTCGATCCCTCAGTCAGGAAGATACCCCGTAGAAGGAAATGGCAACCCACTCCAGTATTCTTGCCTGGAGAATTCCAAGGACAGAGAGCCTGGTGGGCTGCAGTCCCTGGGATCACAAAAAGTCAGACGTGACTGAGCGACTAACACACACACTAGAATTTAAATATGCAATTAATGTAAAATTTTAGGATATTTTACATTCTATCTTTTTTGCCTAAAATCTTCAAAATTTAATGTGTATTTTATTCTTATGGCACGTCTTAGCTCTGATTATCCACATTACAGGTGCTTAATGCACACCTGTGATAATGGATGCCATACTGGATAGTTTACACTTGACTATTCACTGTGTAGACTGCATCTGTTATGTATAACCCAAACCAAATTTTATAGTAATGCTAATTTTCACCCTTGTTAAAATATTTCTTTCTGTTCAGTTCAGTTCAGTCTCTCAGTCATGTCTGACTCTTTGCGACTCCATGGATTGCAGCATGCCAGGCCTCTCTGTCCATCATCAACTCCCAGAGTTTACCCAAACTCATATTCATTGAGTCGGTGATGCCATCCAAAACCATCTCATCCTCTGTTGCCCCCTTCTCTTCCTGCCCTCAATCTTTCCCAGTATCAGGGTCTTTTCTAATGAGTCAGCTTTTCGCATCAGGTGGCCAAAATATTGGAGTTTCAGCTTCCAATGAACACTCAGGACTGATCTCCTTTAGAATGGACTGGTTGGATCCCCTTGCAGTCCAAGGGACTCTCAAGAGTCTTCTCCAACACCACAGTTCAAAAGCATCAATTCTTCGGTGTTCAGCTTTCTTTACAGTACAACTCTCACATCCATAAATGACTACTGGAAAAAACATAGCCTTGACCAAACAGACTTTTGTTGGCAAAGTAAAGTCTCTGCTTTTTAATATGCTGTCTAGGTTGGTTATAACTTTCCTTCAAGGAGTAAGTGTCTTTTAATTTCATGGCTGCAATCACCATCTGCAGTAATTTTGAAGCTCCCCAAAATAAAGTCAGTCACTGTTTCCACTGTTTTGCCATCTATTCGCCATGAATTGATGGGACTGGATGCCATGTTCTTTGTTTTCTGAATGTTGAATTTTAAGCCAACTTTTTCGCTCTCCTATTTAACTTTCCTCAAGAGGCTCTTTAGTTCTTCACTTTCTGCCATAAGGGTGGTGTCATCTGCATATCTAAGGTTATTGATATTTCTCCTGGCAATCTTGATTCCAGCTTGTGCTTCATCCAGCCTGGCCTTTTGCATGGTGTACTCTGCATATAAGTTAAATAAGCATGGTGACAATATACAGCCTTGAAGTACTCCTTTTCCTATTTGGAACCAGTCTGTTGTTCCATGTCCAGTTCTAACTGTTGCTTCCTGGCCTGCATACAGATTTCTCAAGAGGCAGGTCAGGTGGTCTGGTGTTCCCATCTCTTTCAGAATTCCCCACAGTTTATTGTGATCCACACAGTCAAAGGCATTGGCATAGTCAATAAAACAGAAATAGATGTTTTTCTGGAACTCTCTTGCTTTTTTGATGATCCAGCAGATGTTGGCAATTTGATCTCTGGTTCCTCTGCCTTTTCTAAAGCCAGCTTGAACATCTGGAAATTCACGGTTCATGTATTGCTGAAGCCTGGCTTGGATAATTTGGAACATTACTTTACTAGTGTGTGAGATAAATGCGATTGTGCAGTAGTTTGAGCATTCCTTGTTATTGTCTTTCTTTGGAATTGGAATGAAAACTGACCTTTTCCCATCCTGTGACCACTGCTGAGTTTTCCAAATTTGCTGGCATATTGAGTGCAACACTTTCACAACATCATCTTTTAGGATTTGAAATAGCTCAACTGAAATTCCATCACCTCCACTAGCTTTATTTGTAGTGATGCTTCCTAAGGCCCACTTGACTTCACATTCCAGGATGTCTGGCTCTAGGTGATCTTTCTGTTATTTTACTGTAAAATACTGCAATTTGATAGCTAATGTAATATGGTAAGTCTTTGATGATTATTTAAGTGTTTCCAAAATAGTTGCTTGGCACCTGTGATATTCTATATTCCTGTTGAGAGTTTGGAACATAGAGGTAAACATGAGAACCATGCCTACAAAAGTTCACTCATTCTAGCAAAGAAGATAAAACCTAGGTACAATACTTGACTTGAATGCAGGGAATTGAAAATGGCAGTTAGTAGTCGTTGCTTCCAAAATGACACGTAGCAGTTTAGCACTCTGGATATTTAGTAAAGAAGAATCTTAAACTTGGTAAACATTAGAATAATGTCTGTGAAGATAGTCTTTGAACTAGGCTTCAGAGTCTGGGTAACGTATGATTTGGTAGAAAATGCCAATCTAGAAAACAAGATTCATGCAGCAAAACTAATAAAATCATGGAAATGAAAATGAGTGTGATAGGGAAGAGGAACAGGAAGACAGGCAGCTGCATGGAAAACAGGGTTCTGTCTGTTTGTTAATCGCTCAGTTGTGCCTGACTCTTTGCAACCGACTGTGGCCCACCAGGCTCCTCAGTCCATGGTATTTTCCAGGCAAGGATACTGGAGTGATTTGCCTTTTCCTTCTCCAGGAAAGGAGGGTTAATGAAAGGAAAATAAGATATAAAAAATGATTGGAGCTTGGACAAAGTAGGCATTTTCCCTTGCCTTGAATGGAAAGCTATTGTAATAGTGTTCCTAAAAGACTGTTATGTAGATGGTAATGTGGAAATTTTCACGCACCGTTGCCTTGAATAAACCTTTGATGGAAAAAATCTCATGCCAAAGGAAATATACTCCGATAAGACAAGTATCTTTCCGAGCTTCTTAGTACAGCATGAAATAACTCCATGTTTATCCTGACTTCTTTGGTTTTATATTATTGTATAGAAGATAACCCAAAGATGATAGCATAATCTTCACTAGCATCAACTCTGTAGGGGGTAATTTGTTACTTATACCAAATATGAAGTTCCACACCAACAGTTTCTGAAAAATTCCTCTTAGTTTTAAACACATTCACTTCTCATATTTAGGGAAATAACTAGAGAGAACCACACTGAAGTAAGTACAGGGACATACTGCATTTAAAGCAGTAACAAATTTGAGAAATTTTATGTCCAGCATTTAGTCATTAATTAAATATATTTGGTCCACTAATGCTATGTGATATTATGAAAATAAACATCATGTTTTCATGATGTAATTATTAACTTTTTGTTGAAATATAGGCATGTAAAATATACAAACTCCAAGGTTACAAGTGGATGCATTTTTTACAACACTGTAAAGGGCATGTAACTAGCGCTCAAGTCAATCAGTAAAATAATGTCAGCTCACCAGAAGTTTCTCTAGTGTTCCCTTTACCTTCACTTCTAACAGCCTAAATTAGTTTTTCTTCTTTTTCAAGTTTCTCTAATTGAAATCATATAGAGTGTATTGTTTTGTGTCTGACCTTTTGCTCAATATTATCTTTGACAGATTTAATCCACGCTGTTGCATATGGCTTAATTTCTTAACTATCATTGGAATATAGTGTTCCATTATATGAATATACAAAACTTTATTTACCCAGTCTCCCATCTAAGTACTAATCAGGCCTAGCCCTTCTTAGCTTCCAAGATCAGAAGGGATCAGGCACGTTCAGGGTGGTATGGCTGTAGACTATTTACCTAGTCTACTGTTGAAAGACAATTGGGATATTTTCAGTTTGAACTATTACAAATAGTGCTTTTAAGAACTTCTTTTTTATAATTTTCATAAACTACACATTGTCATCAGTCATATCACTAGGAATAAGATTGGTACGTCACAATGGATGAATAGGGTGAACTTTCATACTGACAACAGTTTTTCAAAGAGATTGTACCAGTTTTATTTCCATTAGCAGTGCAATGGAACCCACTGCAGTACTCTTTCCTGGAAAATGGCAACAGCAACCCACTCCAGTACTCGCCTGCAAAATCCCATGGACGGAGAAGCCTGGTAGACTCCAGTCCATGGGGTCTCAAAGAGTCAGACATGACTGAGCGACTTCACTTTCACTTTTCACTTTCATGCCTTGGAAAAGGAAATGGCAACCCACTCCAGTGTTCTTGCTTGGAGAATCCCAGGGACGGGGGAGCCTGGTGGGCTGCTATTTCTGGGGTCATACAGAGTCTGACACGACTCAAGTGACTTAGCAGCAGCAGCAGCAGCTGCAGTGCATTAGAGTCCTTTGTTGCCTCATATCCTTGATGTTTATTTGGTCTTATCTGAAATTTTCATGTAAGAAATTTGGTGAATAGGAAATAGTATTGCATTTTGATTTTATTTTGAACTTCTCCTAATGTTTTTACAACTTTGTCACTGTCAAATCAGCCATGCAAAATTCCTGTTCGAGTCCTCTGCCCATTTTTTAAAATTTAAGGATCTTAGTTTTTCTTATTGACATATATTCTGAATATTAATTATTTGTTGGATATACACTACAGTTTTTCCTTCTAGAGCTTGTTTTTCACTTTAGTGGTATTCTTTTACATTGATTACAGAGGCATGGGTAATTGAAAGTACTCACAAGGCTCTTCAAGGGTTACTCATTTGAGCATTTAATGAAGGTAAAGGTTATAACTGAGTAAGAGAAAGAAAGCACAGTCAAGCCATGACATCCCAGGACATTTCAAGATGCAGCTCCTCAGGGTCCTTCCTGAATCACACAAGATATAATTTAGATCATTTGCCAGTTTCTATATTCAGAGCTATAAATATTGCATCCATCAAAACAGGCAAACTCCTTACCTTCATGGAGCTTATTTTTGTTTCAGTTGGTGAGAGAGAAACAAATGAATAAGCAAACGAATACACAAACTATCAGATAGTAATAATCACTGGAAAAAATAGTGTAAGCTTATGTGAATAGGGCATGTTTGTTATGGCAGGAAGGGGAGAAAGAAATAAAGGTTCCTTGATAACATGATAATTGAGTAGAGACCTTTAGAAAACGACAAAACAAGCAATGCCATTATAGTTATATGTGGAAAGGCATTTCCAGGTTGAATTAGTAGAAAATGAAAATAATCGTGCAGGAGTTAAATATGGATTTTTTGAAGACTAGCAAATATGATTGAAATAGAATGAGTTGGGTAGAACGAGGAGAATCATGAGAGATAAGTCTGGAGGGACAGCAACATCTAGTTAAGATGTAGTCATTGTGGTAATAGCTAATTGAGATGGAAAAAAATCATTGCCATGTATTAAGCAGAAGGTGACATGATCAGACATATGCTTTGAAAGTTTGCTCTGGCTGCTGTTTTGAGAGTAAATTTTAGGAAGGCAATGAGGGATGTAAAGTGTTTGCCTAGGATGTTACAGCAATAACCTAGGAGAGAGAGTTTGGTTTTTTAGATGAGAGAGGGATGGTAAGAATGTGTTTTGAAGCGAGAATATTTATGGTTTGATGGTGAATTGGAATCATGTAAGGGAGTAGTTAGTAATGTCTTCTAGGTTGTGTTCTATTCCATTGGTTTCTGGAAGAATAGCATTGCCATTTCCCGAAATGGTTAAGGCTGTGGAATGAATATGTTTTAGAAAGATGGGCTGGTTGCTTGAAACTAATTAGAGAGCAAGAAAAATCCCACCACTTTAGTTTAGCAGGTGGGCTATAAATTTGACAGTGTTAAAGACAACTTGGATTATCTTTACGAGGACTGAAGTTCAGGAAACTTCCTGAGAATAATTGATATTAATGTCATTTAGTATCAATTGTTGTTGTTTGGTGGCTAAGTTATGTCTGACTCTTTGTGACTCCCAGACTGTGTGCACCAGGCTTCCCTGCCCTTCACTATTTCCTGGAATTTGCTCCAACTCATGTCCATTGAGTTGGTGATGCTATCCAACCATCTCATCCTCTGTTAGTTAGAAGGATTATATTTGTTTACTGTTTTCCTTGAAAATTTCCTCTCTTTTGTATACTTAGAAATGATTCTGAAATTGCATTTTTTCTCTTTGAAATGCAGTTACTTAGGCTTATATTCATTTTAGTGTCTTCGGCATTTTTAAAAAATATGTGGAAATTTTCTCACCTGTCATGTCTTATAGTTTATAATAATTAATGTTTCATGAAAACACAGTTGCTTCTTTTTAGTTTTTTTTGCATGTCTCATATAAGAATTGATGCTTTTGAACTGTGGTGTTGGAGAAGACTCTTGAGAGTCCCTTGGACTGCAAGGAGATCCAACCAGTCCATTCTGAAGGAGATCAACCCTGGGATTTCTTTGGAAGGAATGATGCTGAGGCTGAAGCTCCAGTACTTTGGCCACCTCATGTGAAGAGTTGACTCATTGGAAAAGACTCTGATGCTGGGAGGGATTGGGGGCAGGTGGAGAAGGGGACGACTGAAGATGAGATGGCTGGATGGCATCACGGACTCGATGGACGTGAGTCTGAGTGAACTCTGGGAGATGGTGATGGACGGGGAGGCCTGGCATGCTGCGATTCATGGGGTCGCAAAGAGTCGGACACGACTGAGCGACTGAACTGAACTGAACTGAAAATTTTTCTAAATTTAGAACTTGGAAGAAAACTTTTAAGGGATGGTATGGCTCTGATCTCTAAAATTTTTAATACATATCTGGCAGAAATGAAATCACTCATCTACCAAGTATTAACTACCATTCACTTTGTGAATGGTTAATCCTAATTGTAAGCAAAGTATTAAAATGGAAATCAATGAATAAAGTTATAATTGCAACAAAATAGTAAACTCAAATGTGATTCCATCATCTTCAGTTGCCAACAGAGTTGCCAACCAAGTCTCTATCCTATATTATTTATTTTTAGAATTTCTCATAATTATTGTATACCTTTAAAGATATAGCAGTCCCTAAACTCCATTGAAATTATGGGTTAAATTAAATCAAAATGGAGAATGTATCTAGTTTACAGGATAATTCCAGTACCTAAAAATTTGGGGTCATATCTACAAAAACTAAAATCTTTCAGTTATTTTCCCTTTACATTTGTTCATCTATCCTTGCAGCCATGCATTAAAGGGAACCCAGCCAGGCACTGATCTGGGTCTTGGGAGTACAGCTAGTAAGGGCACAGATAGATATTCATACGTGTATGGAACTTTCATCCTGGAGAAAGGGGTATAGAACAAAATGGTCAAATAAGTAAGTTAAAATATAATATGTCATTTATGATAAGTGCTATGTCAGTGGAAGGGAAATAGGAATTGCCATAATTGCACACAGATGGGTATTATGTCTAATTTGCTTAGAAACAAATGAGGCATAGAAATGAAAGATAATTTGAGATTAGTCCTGATGGTCTCCAGTGGAGAGTAGAGGTAAAGCCGTAATTGCTGAAGAAAAGGAAACATCTTGTCAGGAACTAGCAGAATTCTGAGGGTCTTCTCTTTTGCCAGAGATTGAGAGGCCAGAAAGATGTCCTCCTACTCAGAGCTTGCAGGGTTTCTCAGGTCACTCTTGACTCCTATGAAGGGAAATATGGGGAAAAACAATATGTTTTCCAATATCAAGACTGTTCTCACTTCATTTATGAAATCCTTCTTTTCTATTCATTATTTTTCCTTTTCTCTGTGTACATTAATGCATGAGTTCATCTTTGCCTGGAGTTCTTCTCAAATCATAGCGTTGCAAGGGGCTTATGAGCTTTCAGTTCTTTGGGTAAAATATACTAGATACAATCAAAATCCTCAGATTAATGTCTCTGTAGTGAACATTTTCAAAGAAAGCAATGGCACCTCACTCCAGTACTGTTGCCTGGAAAATCCCATGGAAGGAGGAGCCTGGTGGGCTGCAGTCCATGGGGTCGCTACGAGTCGGACAGGACTGAGCGACTTCCCTTTCACTTTTCACTTTCATGCATTGGAGAAGGAAATGGCAACCCACTCCAGTATTCTTGACTGGAGAATCCCAGGGACGGCGGAGCCTGGTGGGCTGCCATCTATGGGAGTGCCCAGAGTCGGACACGACTGAAGTGACTTAGCAGCAGCAGCAGCAGTGAACATTTTCCCCTGTCCCCGATGACTTGACTAGAGACATATGGCTGGGGCCTCAGACAGGGGTGCTGGAATGGATTTTCAGTTCTTTCCCACCTGATGGCCAGGTAGCTCTCTCTATCCATCCTCTCCATGTGTCCCACATGGGCTTCTTGTATCACAGCAGTGAGAGAGGTCAGAAATGTATAGGAACTGACTTCTGCCAGAATGAGCATTCCAAGAGTAGGAAACTGCCTATCTCTTAAAGGCTGGGCTTGGAGATTGGTATCGGTTCAGGGTCATTTCCTCATATTCTATTTATAAAGGTAGTCATAAAACCTACTCAGATTCAAAGAAAAGGATAATAGAACCAACTTCTCAAGGGAAAGAGATCCAAAAAATTTTTAGCCACAGGATTACAAGCTGACCTCCTGAGAATTGAATGGGTTCTTGGGACTAATTCTGATTAAATAAGTTTTAGGCAGAAGGGTCTGTGTCACTTCCAGACTAGGGTATTTATTTTCTCTTTCAAGAATTATGAAGTCTCTTTCCCTTAGACGTAAAACCTGATAACATTTGAGAGATTAAACTGAGTCAAAAGTGAAGAGGCATGGAGTAGAGACCTTCATCAACCTATAATGGACCTATGGTGTAAGCTGCAAATATACCTTAATTTAAGGTACTAAGATTTGGGAGTCATTTGTAAGTATGCAATAACTTAAGTTCATCTTGATGGATATGTAGTCTGGGTATCCACTTTCCTTATCACCTTCCCTGACTACTAAGATATGCCAACTTTATTATCATGTGGAAGTTCTGATAGTTTTTACATATGGGAAGAGATTTATTCAAAGAAAATGATATTGCCTCCTAGATATATCACTTTTGGCAAAACAACTGGAGAACAATTCAAATATTCCACCCTCTAAAAGTTAAGCGGAGAAAAAATGTTTTAGCCAGTATTTAATGTTTCCTGAATAGATTAAAACATCTCAAGCAGAATTTATCTTTATTAAATTTGACTTGTTCTCTTGGCATTGTCGTATTCCTGTCAGTGTCTGATAATTCCTTTTCCTTCTCATTTTTTTTTTCCATTTATTTCATCTGTTTTGGTTTGCTTAGTACGGGAATTAATTTCTAATGATTTCTAATTCAGGACAACTTCATACACTCTTAGAAACAATAAATGACAAAGAACTTTCTTCAGTTTTACATTTAAAAGTCATTTGGTTAAATTAAATGAAAATAATGTGTTTTTCAAAGTCATTTTTATATTATAAGTATTTAGTTTCAGAGAGGAGAATTGTATAGTGGTCCTTTCCCCCATATTTTTGCAGCTGGGTTGGTTTAAAATGTATCAAGTTGAAAGGGCACCCACTAGATGGCAACAATCATTGGATTTGATTCTTTTTAAAATCCTGGCTCAGGAACCTCAAACAGGGGCTTTGTATCAATCTAGAGGGGTGGAATGGGGAGGGAAATGGGAGGGAGTTCCAAAAGGGAGGGGATATATGTATACCTATGACTGATTCATGTTGAGGTTTGCCAGAAAATAGCAAAATTCTGTAAAGCAATTAGTTTTCAATAATAAATAAATAAATTAAAAAAAAAATCAGGGCTTTAAATCCTGAGCAAGGTACACATGTCCCCAAGTAAATGCTCTGTGTTCTTATAACATGGAGAACACTGAGGATGAGTTCTATAGGTCAGGCAAGCATGTTTAGAAAAGAAACTTGGAATTACAAACTTATAGAATGTCAAAATTAGAATTTACAGAAGTCAAATCTCCACTCAAATCACACATTCTTTCCTTACTTCTCCCGAATAACGATCATCTGAATCTGGTTGAATTCTCAAGTGACAGAAAGATCAAAGGAGAAAAGAATGTAGTTCATTTCCTGGATGAATAGCTCTAAGTATTAGAAAGTACTTCTTTCATTGCCATGGAGTTTTAAATATATCATGTCATTCCGTTCTGGCCTACAGTTTCTGCAGAAAAATCAACTGATAGCCTTATGAGGTTCCTTTGTATATGAATGATTTTTCGTTTTTCTCTTACTAACTTTAGAATTCTCTCTTTACCTTCATTTTTACAGTTTTAATTGTTATACGTTTTGTTGTGATTCTATTTTGGTTAATGTTGTTTGAGACCCTCTGTGCTTCTTGTACCTGGGTATCTGTTTCTGTCTTCAGGTTTGGGAAGTTCTCAGTCATTATTTCATTAAATATAATTTATTTTTGTTAATTGAAGTATAGTTGATTTACAGTGTTGTTACTTTTATATGCATAGCATAGTGGTTCAGCATTTTTATAGATTATTTTCCATTATATGATATTACAAAATAATGGGTATTCTTTGACCTCCTCTTTCTCTCTCTTCTCCTTCTGGGAGCCATATAACTTGGATCTTGGTATGCTTAGTATTATTCCAAAGATCCCTTAAACTGTTTTCATTTTTTAAATTGTTTCTCTTTTTACTCTTGTAATTGGGTGACAGGTGTTATCCTGTCTTGCAGATCAGTTGTCACCTACTCAGCTCTTCATTTCCTCTAGTGTGCTTTTCATTTTATTGTATTTTTCAGTTCTGACTGTTTATTTTTTGTATTTTCTAGTTCCTTGTTAAAATTCTCACTATATTCGTCTCTTTCCCTGATTCAGTTACCAATCTTATTACTAATGCTTTGAATTGTTTATCTAGTAAGTTGTGTATTTCTGTTTTACTAGTTGTCTTCACAGGGGTTTTTGCTTGCTTTTTCAGTTGAAACAAATTCTGTCTTTTCATTTTGCCTATCCTTTTCTGTCTCTATGAAATGAGGTGAAGCAGTTACCTGTGGAGCTATTGAAGGGGTATCCTTATGTGGGCATATCGATTACGGTCTGTGCTGGTATATGGTCTGTGTTTGCCCAATGGTTTTGGTGGGAGAAATGGATTTAACATCATATGTTCATGTCATTTTTCAGAATGGGCTTTCTCAGTCACTCTTTTCTCAGAGCAGGCTGGCAGCTATCACCTTGGTAGGGGGTGGGCTTGAAGGAGGAGGGACTAGGGCTAGAGCCAGGTTGAAGTGTTGCTTCCCCTCTGCTCAGTGGCTGCAGCTCCTGTCAGAGGAGGGGTCAGGTCCCAAGCTAGAGCAGAAGCTCTCAGGGCTGGGTGCCAGCTGGCTAAGTTCCCCTTCATTGTGTGCTTTTGCCCTTCCTGGCACTGCACCCTCAGTCCAAGAGAGGAGCAGTGTTAGAACAGGAGATGTGGGAGGGCATTTGGCAAGGATCGAAACGCAGTGTGTGGTATTTTCACCACTGTCAGTGATCCACTCTGCCTCTGATGTGCTGCCTGCACAATGGCAAGTAATGGCTGCCTCCTCAGCATCTCACGGTCAAGCTTTTTCACTGGTCAGGGCACCCATGCTCAGCATGGAGTTTAGCATGAGGCCAACAATGCTTAGCCTTCGTTCAGCTCAGGTTGGGGTGGGTGCCAGGGCAGTCAAAGCAAACAGGTCAGCCAGCTACGGGGTTCAATCCACCGTTTCAGCCCTGCTTCGAGAGCAAGCAGGTGCTTGCGTATTACTTACAGGAAGAGTTTAGGCTTCCCACAGTCCTCCAACCAGGTAAGCCAAGTGCGCTTCCCTTTGTCAGACCCCAGGGTTGGGACACTCACTGTGAGACTTGAGCTACTCACTCCTCAGGGTAGGGTTCCACCAGCATAATTTACGTTTTTCTCTGAGTTCCCTGTCAGGGGCACAGGTCCTAACCTGATCACTTCTCTTATCTGCATACCCAATTCCACGTGTATCTTTCTTCCAGTTTTGGTTTTACAGGAGTCTTTCTGCTAGTCTCCAGTTAGTTTTCAGTGAAAACTGTTCTATGTGTAGATGTGTTTTTGATGTGTTCATGGGGAGAGGGTGATTTCTGTGTCCTCCTACTCCATCACTTTGTTCAGTTCCTTTGGCTTGGAATTTTTAAGAAACATGTATAATATCATGTAAGAATCGAATTGCCAGTCTATGTCCGATGCAGGATATGGCACGCTTGGGGCTGGTACGCGGGGATGACCCAGAGAGATGTTGTGGGGAGGGGGGGTGGGAGGGGGGTTCAGGTTTGGGAACGCATGTACACCCCTGGTGGATTCATGTCAATGTATGGCAAAACCAATACAGAATTGTAAAGTAAAATAAAAAATAAATAAATTTAAAAAAAAAGAAACTGCAAACATAGGACAAGTTTTTCTGTTTTACTTTTTAGAGTCCACATACAAATTATAGTATTAGTGTTTATCTTTCTCTGGCTCATTTCACTAAGTGTATTACCCTTCAGTTTCATCCATGTTGAAAATGGCAAAATTTAATTCCTTTTTAGAGCTGATTAGTATTCCTGTGTGTGTGTGTGTGTGTGTGTGTGTGTGTGTGTGTGTGTACTATACCTTCTTTATCCATTTATCTGTGATGAATATTTAGGGTATAAATTTTATATCCTAGTTTTATCTATTTTGAATTTTATTTAAATGGAATTTATATTATTTTGTGCCTTGATTTTTATACTTTATAGTTGTTAAGACATGAGTAGTAATAGTTTATTCAATTTTGGTGCTTTATAATATGATTTTGTTAAATATATTGCCTTTATTTGGTATTTTTCCTCAACCTAGTAAACCCCATGGTACACTGTGTCCTGAAAATATGAGTGTATGCATTTATGTAGGATATATATCCAGCAGTTCAGTTTTTCCATGACAGGATGCATGCATCTTAAATGTTACTAGAAACTGCTGAAATCCCTAATTATTCCAATCTATACTCCAGCCAGCAGTGAACAAAAATTCCTTTTGCTCCATATTCTCCCCAAATTTATGCTATCAGATTTAAATTTTTTGCCTGATATGGTGGGTATGATTGTGATTTGCATGTCTCTTATGATTACTGAAATTGAGCATATTTCCCTATGTTTATTGGCTGTTTGAATTTTCTTTTTTTGTAATATGCCTTATTTTCTTCTGTGTGACAGCATTTTAAAATGAAGACATGTTTCATATTTCTGCTTAGTTTTCTGTTCTTTCATGTTTGTTAAACTATATAGTTTCTTGGATTACTTTTCATGTATGTACTTTAGATTGGCTTTTTTCCTTTTACAATACAATATGAGAATGACACTCATTATTCTTTAAGTGATCTGAACAGTGCAGAATAAATCATAGTTCTTGTTCCCTTCATCTGGAAGACTATACTTAGATTTGCATTAGAAATTCCAGCTCCTTTGTTAGCAAGTCATAATTAATCCCACAGTATGCATTTTGTTGAGTCTGACATTTTTATAGAGTGATTGGAACAGGTAGGTTAATTTCTTCTATTCACCACAGTCAATTAATATGTGTTAAAACTTATGACCAACCTAGATAGCATATTCAAAAGCAGAGATATTACTTTGCCGACTAAGGTCTGTCTAGTCAACCTATGGTTTTTCCAGTGGTCATGTATGGATGTGAGAGTTGGACTGTGAAGAAGGCTGAGCGCCGAAGAATTGATGCTTTTGAACTGTGGTGTTGGAGAAGACTCTCGAGAGTCCCTTGGACTGCAAGGAGATCCAACCAGTCCATTCTAAAGGAGATCAACCCTGGGATTTCTTTGGAAGGAATGATGCTAAAGCTGAAACTCCAGTACTTTGGCCACCTCATGCGAAGAGTTGACTCATTGGAAAAGACTCTAATGCTGGGAGGGATTGGGGGCAGGAGGAGAAGGGGATGACAGAGGATGAGATGGCTGGATGGCATCACGGACTCGATGGACATGAGTCTGAGTGAACTCCGGGAGTTGGTGATGGACAGGGAGGCCTGGCGTGCTGTGATTCATGTGGTCGCAAAGAGTTGGACACGACTAAGCAACAGAACTGAACTGAACTGAACTGATAATCTACCTATACATTGAGCATGATCCCTTTCCCTTTTACTGGAAAAATATATCAGGGTGAATATTTTTTCTCCTTGGTCAAGAAGAGGTGTCAGGTAGGAACATTTTTGTTGTGTATAAAAGTTGAGCAAATTCTACTAGGAAAATGAAAATTTCACAGGGTGATCTTTCATATGCCAAAAATAGCTGCATCATACAGAAATGATTATACTATGAACAAAGTGTTTTCATTTTCATTGAATATATAACAAAAATATTGAGCAAATGTTTCATGGGATATAATTATGAGCAACTTAATTTTCAATTCTTCTTCTTGTTTCAAGTTTATTCTCTAGAGTTAGTGTCTTTTCTACCTCTCTCTGTCCCAATATGATTCTGCCAAGAGGAGGAAAGAGGTGCAGTGGCAGACTCTCTCCTTCCCTGTGTTGTGATTTGAGGTTTTTTCTGTTTCTTCCCAATAGTGCTTTCTGACCCTTCTATGATCAAAAAATGAGAGAAAATGGAGAAGGAAATGGGCAGGGAAAATTCCTTATTTGGTTTATATTATTTTGAATGGTTGTAATGCTCTCTGAGCTTTGAAAATATTTCAAGCTGCTACAACCTTGTGCAACACTTTCATATGTTCTTAGAAGAGATTGCTGTTGCCTAACATCCCACCCCTGCTGTTCCCTTGATGCACATGATAAGCTCCCCACTAGTTGGCTGCTTGGTGGTGCACTTCTGCACAGATCGTCTCTCTGTTGGGTCTCAGTTGACCCTCTTGGGCAAAATTCCTTTAAGGAGTTTCCAGCTCAATTTTTCTTTTATGAACACAATCTGCCTCTGGAATACTCACCTTTAGTTCTTTCATCAGGACTACAGGTATCAAACTGGTACCTCCTTCTGAGATGGAACAATACCTCAACCAACCTCTTAACCTTTAAGTTTCTAGGGTGTAAATTAGACCACTGCATATGTCAGTCAAACTCTCCAAAGTCCTGTGGAGTCCTTTTTCTCTAGTCTTGAGGTGAAGAGTAGACATCCTTCCCTTCTTACACTTTATAATGGGACTCACAGTATACCAACTCTCTTTGTCTAGAAATTCTTTGTCAACTATTAGGCTTCTAACTTTGTTTATACCCTTAACATGGGGGAGAAAAGATTCTGCTTTGGCACATGGTATATAATATTTTAGAATTTAAACCAAAAATAAGGCTAAATAATTTTATTTAAAGAGAAATAAAAACACATTATATACTTCATTCTGAGTGTTTATTATTCCAGGCACTTTTTTAGGAGCTGGGATTACATTTTGGAAATAAAATCAAAATTTAAGTAATTATAAAGCTTGTATTCTAGTTTGAAAGGAGAATTAACACAAACAAGTAATGTGTATAGCACATTAGACGATGCTAAATCCTAAGACAAGAAAACATTAATGAAAAACATAAGGAAGGGGAAGCAGTCAATGAAAGTGTTGTCATTTGAGGTAGAGTGGCCAGGAAAGATCTCGTAAGAGGCTGATGTTTGAATACAGACCTGCAGGAAATGAAGAAGTAAATCTGCTATGTGAAGAGGGTTCCAGGTAAAGTGGTCATGTTAGGTCACTGCCCTGAAGTAGGAGCACAGCTGGTTCGCATGAGGAAACCAAGGAGGCTGATATGGTTGAAGGGAATCTTCCAAGGGAAAAGTAGTAGGAGATGTGGTCACAGAGGGAAATAGCAGGAGGGGCTAGATCGTTCAAGGCCTGAAAACCACTGAGAAAACACCAGCTTTTGCCCCAAGTACACCTTAGAATCACTGGAGTATTTTGAGCAGAAGAAAGACAGCATCTGAGTTTTACTTTAGTAGGATTCTTCTGCTTCCATGTAGAGAGTCTGGGGTGGGGACAATGGCAGAAGCCAGAGCCCATTGAGGGGGACTACTGTAATTATCCAGGCAAGAAATGATGGTGTCTTGAGAGGAGTCAGTAGTGGGGAGAGTGGTAAAAGGTAGGTAGAAATTAGATGTACTTAAGAACTGACAGGAATTCATGATGGATTGGATAAAGATTTGAAAAATAGATGCGGTAAGGATAATACAGGTTTTGGCCCGAGAAATTGGAAGGGAAGTCTTGTCATTTACTGAAATAAAGCAGACTGAGAAAGAAGTACATTTGGAGGGGAAGATTAGGAGTTCAGTTTTGCATATGTTAAGTTTGATATCTTATTAGCATTTAGGTAGGAACATCAGGGAAGCATTTGGTTACAAAGTCTGAGACTTAGGAGAGATTTCCAGGCTGGAAATATAAATGATATCCCTATTAGAGTAGAATAGCTTAGAGGCAGATGGTGAATCATGTTTCTCCTAAAGGGAAATATTGAATCCTGAAATATAAAAATACCTTAGAATTCCTAAGAGCTGGGACTAAAATCTTCCACTCAGTTGGTGCTTATTTAGTATCGGTCTTCAGGGATGATGAGGAGACGTTTGGTCCTGATATCTCATCCTTTCAGTGGTGAGATCCTATGAAATCTCTGGGCTTAGTATGAGCTTATTATGAAAGTCTAGCTGAATGGAGGTGGGGTAGATAACTTTGAGTAGAGACTGCTGTGTCCAACTCAGCTTTACCATGGAGTCAGGGAAGACAGTGTTCCTAACTTGGGATGTAGGATATGCTGTGGAACTCACTGTTGCTGATTCTCTTTCCAAGGTGGATAGGGTTGCTTAATGTCCATGAAAATCAGTCAGTAAAACATGCTTTCTAGCTAAGTCCTCAAGGCAGATCTTTGTTTCTGCCATTTTTATTTCTGAGTCAAACACCTTTCTTCCTGCCCTCAACCATTAATTTCATTGGCTTAAGTGACTTTGAGACTTTCATAGACTTAAGCATGCTGCAGAGAGACTCTGGAATCAGACTGCTCTACATACCAGCTAGCCCTGATCCTTACACATGATGTGACTGTCCATGGATCAATTCTTTTTTATGGACCTCAGTTTCCTTATCTGTGCAATGGACCTGATCATAGTAATCACCTCATATGCTTGCTGTGAAGGTTACATTAGGTAATCCACAGAAATCTTTAGCCTGTAGCTGAGTAAATTGGAAATAAATGTTGGCCGTTACCTGCCTGCTACAAGCGCATCATTATCAGCAGAGTGTTATAGGAGGAATGAAGAGGAAAATCCTCTTCACTATGCCCCCATTTAGTTCTTCCTTGATAACCTTAATGGAGGACTTAGTCAAAGGTCCATGTATGATCTCTTTATGGTGCTTGTTAAGTAAACTCCTAGCGGAGCATGACATCCCCTGCTTCTTTGAAATTGGCTTGAAGGGAATAATGATGCTATAGAACACTTCTTTATTGTATCACATCCCTATAAGTCTCAGGGACCTTATAGATGCTGCAATTATGTCCCTCCAAGGTAGTTTGGATGAAAGAAGTACAAGATAGGTATATAACGTTGGGGCCTGGAGAGAGTAGAAAACTCCCAGGAAGCTTCTTGAGCACTATTTCCAAGCTAATTTGCACCTTCCTGTTTGAAACTAAGGCTTTCTGAGTGGTGAGCATTGGCTAGAATAAAGGCCTATGAGTTTCAAGGTGAAGTGCCATCACGGGGAGAAACACACAGACACAAACACAAAACTCAATAAATTCATGTCTCAAATTGTTAGTTCAGTTTTATTATTATTTACTTTTGAAATTCAGTTCAAGAATGGTATTTCTGGAAGTGAAATATTGACCCAAGATTGACTTAAGCTATATTTTCATTGAATAAGAAGTATTTCAATTACTATATTAAATTGGTTTAGTTTCTTTATTTTTAAATTATTCATTATTTAGTTTATTTGGAACACGTGGTTTGATAGATCATCCATTAGAATTATCCCAAAGACAAATTGCCCTTATTAAGTATTTTTAGTTATCAGATCACTTAGTTTTTCTAACTGTAGGAAGAGAGATGGTAAAGAATCTGGCTGCAATGCAGGAGACCTGGGTTTGATCCCTGGTCCTGGAAAATCCCCTGGAGAAGGAAATGGCAACCTGTTCCAGTATTCTATCCTGGAAAATTCTGTGGGCACAGGACCCTGGTGGACTACAGTCCATGAGGTTGCAAAGAGTTGGAAACCCTGAGCGACTAACATGTTCACTTTTTAACTTTAAATAATAAAAAAAGAGATGAAATTTACTCTCTTTTTAAAATTTAAGGATTAGTTCAGTTCAGTCGCTCAGTCATGTCCGACTCTTTGCGACCCCATGAATCGCAGCAGGCAAGGCCTCCCTGTCCATCACCATCTCCCGGAGTTCACTCAGACTCACGTCCATCGAGTCTGTGATGCCATCCAGCCATCTCATCCTCTGTCGTCCCCTTCTCCGCCTGCCCCAATCCCTCCCAGCATCAGAGTCTTTCCCAATGAGTCAACTCTTCGCATGAGGTGGCCAAAGTACTGGAGCTTCAGCTTTAGCATCATTCCTTCCAAAGAAATCCCAGGGTTGATCTCCTTCAGAATGGACTGGTTGGATCTCCTTGCAGTCCAAGGGACTCTCAAGAGTCTTCTCCAACACCACAGTTCAAAAGCATCAATTCTTCGGCGCTCAGCCTTCTTCACAGTCCAACTCTCACATCCATACATGACCACAGGAAAAACCATAGCCTTGACTAGACGGACCTTAGTCGGCAAAGTAATGTCTCTGCTTTTGAATATAAATTTAAGGATAGTTGACAGCAAATACTCTTTTCAGGTGTACAGCATAATGATCCAACTTTTATATACATTACAAATTGATCTTGGTGATAAATCTAGTAACCATACAAATTACAGTGTCATTCGCTATATTGACACAGGAAAGCTGTACATCCCCATGACATATTTATTTTATACTTGAAAGTTCACAGCATCCCTTTTAAATTGAGAAGGCAGAGTTCCATTGCCATTATCATTTCCAAGATCACACCACTTTTTTGTTGTTGTTTCAAAAAAGAGTGTACATACACACAGACACACACCTACACACAATTTCCCTTTTTATTGAAACAGTATACATTCATGAACACACAAGTGGACAGGCAGCAGTAGTGTTCGGCCTGTTAGACTGTTTAAGCACTTTCTGAAGAAGAAATTTTCCCCAGAACAGTAGTGTAAAATATACCACTTATTCTAAATGTCATGTAGGCCACCCGTACTTCTTCATCTTTTTCTACATGGCAATTGCTATTCAGCCCACATAAATCATGACTATTAATAAATCAGAAACAATGGAACCAGTCTTCTCCTCAGGCAACTTGTTCTCTCTCATGGAAGGGCTGTGTTTTCAGTAATCAAAGTACAAATTGTTCCTTCAGGGAAACAATGATGACAGGAAGACATAGCATACATAGAAAATTATATGCTTGAGAAAGCAGAACTATACTAACCAGTCCCTAACAGAAGGACAAATCTGTATACACATTTCATCCATTGGTGGATGTGAAGTAATTATATCTTGTGAAGTCCTAGAATTTCATAGTTCAAAGGTATACTAGAGATCTTTCAGACCACAGATAAGAAAGTTGAAAAGGTAAGTCATTTTTACAGTTCCTCAGAACTAGTTTCCAGCTAAATGGAGAATTACATGCTTTTTTCTGGTACTCCAAGTCAATTTTTTCTTAATAGTGATACACTAAACAGTCTTATCTCTGGAACTTGCAAATTCTAGGGTTCAGGGCAGAAATCATCTGTACAAATGCACAATGACACGTATACACCATTATAGTATCTAAAGAATAGTTTTACCGGCCTTAAAACCCTTTGTGCTCCACCCATTCATCCATCCCTCCTAGCAAACCCTGGCAACCATTGATATTTTTACTATTGTTATAGGTTTACTTTTTCCAGAATGCCCTACTATTGAACTCATACAGCCAATAGCCTTTTCAGATTGCTTTCTTTCACTTAAGTTATATGCACTTACGGTTTTTAGTCTTTTCATCGTTTGATGACTTCTTTTTAGCACAGAATAATATTGCACTGTCTGGATGTACCACAGATTATCTATGTATCAATCTATTGAAGAATATTGTGGTTGCATTTATACTTTGACAATATGAATAAGGCTGCTACAAACGTGTGTGGAATAGTTTGTGTAGACATGTTTTATCTCCAAGGAGTGTGATTGCTACTTCATAAGTTAAGAGTTTTCTTAGTTTTGTAAGAAATTACCAAACTCTTCTCCAAAGTGGCTGCACAGCCATGCATTTTCACCAGCAATGAGTCAGAGTTCATGTTGCTCCACATCTCCAGCATTTTCTGGTGTTAGTGTGCTGGATATTGGCCATCCTATTAGGCATGTAGTGGTATCTAATTGCTATTTTAGTCTCTGTTTCCCTCATGGCATATGATGTAAAATATCTTTTCATGTGTTCTTTTTTTGTGTTTTTGCTATGTGTTTCATTTCTGTAGTGAAATGTCTGTTGAGGTCTTTGGCCCATTTTTCAGTGGTGATGCTTAATTCTTTATGATTAAATTTTATTTTTTATTTTTTTATTTTTTAATGATTAAATTTTAAAAGTTCTTGGTCTGCTTTGGGTAACACACCTTTATTATTTGTGCCTTTTACAAAGATTTTATCCAAGTCTATGGGTTGTCCTCTTATTCTCTTAACATTGTCTTTTGCAAAGAAGTTTTAATTTTAATGAAGTTGTTTCTTTTATGGATCTTGCTTTTGGTGTTGTCTAAAATGTCATATTCATACCCAAGGTCATCTTGATATTCTGTACTTTTGTTGCCTCGGAGTTTGAATTTTATATTTAGGTCTATTTTCCATTTGGGGTTAATTTTCATGAAGGTGTAAGTTCTGAGTCTACACTCATGTTTTTTGCATGTGGTTGTTTAGTTGCTTTAGCATCATGTCTTGTAAAGGCTACCTTTGCCCCATTTTTTGGAGCAAGTACTTTACTCCAAAGTATTGCCTTTGCTCCCTCTTCAAAGATCAGTTGATATATTTATGTGATCTATTTCTGAGCTCTCTATTTTGTTTAATTAACCTATTGTCTATTCTTTCATCAAAACCAGATTGTCTTGATAACTATCTTTATGCTAAGCCTTGAGCTAAAGTCATGTAAACAGTCCTCCAACTTTGTTCTTTTTGTTCAGTGTTGTATTAGCTCTTCTGGGCCTTTGGTTTTCTCATATAAATGTTAGAATCAGTTTGTCAGTATCTATTTGCTGAAATTTTCTTTGGAATTGCATTGAATTTATAGATCAAGTTGGGAAGAGCTGAATATTGAATATTTTTATCAATGAGCATGAATATTTCTCCATTTATTTAGTTCTTTGATTTCATTAGCAGTTTTATGACTTTCCTCAAAGAAATCTTATATCTATTTTGTTAGATTTATACCTAAGTATTACATTTTAGGAGTGCTAATATAAATGGTATTGCATTTTTAATTTGAACTCTTACTTGTTCACTGCTGGTATGTAGGAAAGCAGTTGATTTTTGTATATTAGCCTGTATTTTCAACCTTGTATTCTGCAATGACCTGTAATTGTTCATTAGTTTCAGGAAATTTTGTTGATTCTTTTGGTTTTCCTACCTCATTTGCAAACAAAGTTTTATTTCTTGCGTTTTGATCTGGGTATGGGTGTTAAAATACTTCCTAATTCATTCTATGAGGCCAGTTTTATCTCCATACCAAACCAGACAAATATATTACAAAATGCAGAAACTACACACCAATATCTCTTATGAACATAGATTCCAAATCTTGAAGAAAATATAAGTAAATTGAATCCAACAGCATATAAAAGAATATAGATTACCACAACTTAATAGCTGTTTTCTACTGTTCATTTAACGCTAGTAATGGTCAAAGCATGGTGAGCATAGGTTTTCCTCAGCCCTGGCACTCATAACATTTTTTGGCTACTTACCAGTAATGTGAAATTTTATACCCAAGTAGAATTTCTAAGCACAATCTAAATTCAATCAACATATTATTTGTTAAAATAACATGTTTTAGCTCTCACTACACTCCTTCTAAATAGGCCTGGATATGCTTATCAGACTTCCTTGGTGGTGATTATATACACTAAGTAGTGAAAAACTACTATATTAGTAGAAAATTCTGCTGCTTCCATAACTCTCTAGGCCAAACAATTTAAAAGTAATACTTGGAGAATTTTGTTGAGCAAGAACTAGCAGCCATAGAACTCCTCTGTGTTTTGTCCATAATTTTTCATGTAAAGGCAAATCTTGGTATAAAATTGTTTGAGGACTTTCTTCTCCCTTCATCTCTTTTTTAGTATGAATTAGTTTTTAGTGTAAATTCTCAGCAAAACAAGGATAAGGGCAAAGTTTTAGGGACAAAATTTTCTTGGTTACTTTAGCAATTCCTTAGAGAGAACAGATTCAGTTACATTTCCTGGTTACCATGAGCTATAGAGACACAGCAAACATGGAGAAAATAAGCTTCACATTGACTTGCAGTTCTTGACAGAGAGTAGAACACAACTTGATGTCTTCCTTAAATTTTAGGTCACTACACAAGCCAATAGAAACTAAGTTAAACTTTTAAATATGATTTAAAAGATTTAATCTTATTCCAAATAAGATTATTGCTTAATCAAGCATTTCTTGATCTTTACAAGCCTCTATGATATATCCTTGGAGAAGGCAATGGCATCCACTCCAGCACTCTTGCCTGGAAAATCCCATGGATGGAGGAGCCTGGTGGGCCACAGTCTATGGGGTCGATAAGAGTCTGACACGACTCAGCGATTTCACTTTCACTTTTCACTTTCATGCATTGGAGAAGGAAATGGCAACCCACTCCAGTGTTCTTGCCTGGAGAATCCCAGGGATGGGGGAGCCTGGTGGGCTGCTGTCTATGGGGTCGCACAGAGTCGGACATGACTGAAGCGACTTAGTAGCAGCAGCAGCATGGTATATCCTATTTAGAGTTCTCAAAGTGTAGGCAGAATCAAAAGATTTGTTTTTGTCATTGTTAGAATGGCCATGGTATTTTTTTTTCTGAACTACAACAGGTATAAAAACAGTAACTAAGGGATACCATATTGAAAGAGCTTCCCTGGTAGCTCAGTGATGAAGAATCCACCTGCCAATGCAGGAGATGCAAGTTCAGTCCCTGATCTGGAAGATCCCCTGGAGAAGGAAATGGCAACCCACTCCAGTATTCTTGCCTGGAAAATCCCATGGACAGAAGAGTCTGCTGGGCTACAGTCCATGGAGTCGCAAAGAATCGGTTGTGACTTAGCAACTAAACAATAACAACCCTATTGAAAAAATAGTTTGTCTAAAAGAAATTCAATTAATGCATTATTTTTCTTAAGTTTTTTTTTTTGTTGTTAGAGCTCACTGATTTATTGCAATTTTTATGAAGTCATACTTTTCCATCTTAGGCAGACAAAGAAAATGATGGCTCAAGTGTAGCAAAAGATACAGTCAGCATATTTAAATTTAAATATCAGTGTGCAGCTGTTTATATTTAATTAAAATTAAATTTAAAATTTAGAACACTCAGTGGCACTAGTCACATTTCAAGTGCACAAAAGCTACACGGGTTTGTGTGTAAGATTTTGGACAGAACAGATACTGAATATTTCTGTCATTGGAGAAAGTTCTACTGGATAATATTTCTTTAGATTCTTGTTTCTTTTATGCATATGAGTATAATTGGCACTCCAATTATGTTCCAGAGTTTCAAAGACAGAAATGTACATTCTGGGTGTTTCATTTTAGAAGTTAACGAAACATAGAACTCATTTTAAAACACTTCTTCCAATTTAAAATATATGGAAAGTATAGGAATTTAAAGTGGTTAGTTAAGGTTTATCTACCTGAGTAATTTGTGATGTAAATACTGGAATGTTTAATAATATTGTTTTATTGTTTCATATATTTTTAAAAGACTTACTTTGATGTTTTATGGTTTAGTGAAATATGAAGATCGTATCATGAAAAAGTGGCATAAAAAATAAAAGTAAAAGCATGCTACCTAATTATCAAGTACATATCTTATCCACTATGTTATGAGTAAATAAAAGATGTCTCTATTTCCCATTCTAATGAGGAAAGTGATGGTATAAACAAAGTGTTTGTTGTGCTGGGTTAGGACTATTAAAAATGGTCTTGTTTCAGTTGCACATGTAGGTGAAATAAGAGAAGAACATTTTAAATGTACCATTATAAGGTAGCAGTAGACTTATCAGATAAAATACAGGATACCTACCTGTGTACGTTGGAATTTTAAAGAAGCAACAGATATCTTTTTCAGCATGTCCTAAATACTGCATAGGAAATGCTTATACTAGTTTATATATATTTGTTGTTTATCTAAAACTCAAATTTAATTTGAATTCCTGCATTTTGTTTTCTAAATGTAGCAACCCCAGGTGGAAGATTTGAAAGCGCTGATTTGCCAACTAACCATCTTTCCCACCCGGTTTGCTTTGCGCAGTTGGATTGTCCTGTAAGGGAAAGATACCATTGACTGCTTACTGCTCATGGATAACCAAGGAACCACTGAGCCAGGATCACTGAGAACATTTTTAGCATTCTTTTCAGAAGGTTCATATCTGAACCATACATAAAAATCTCTGATGGCTGTCAACATATATATGTACAATGTAGCCATAATTAAGGTTACTGTTATAACATGGCAGTTTGACAAAACATGTACTGAAGACTTTTGCCCCTTGCTCCTCTTCCACTATCCTGAATACCCACTCTGCAGCCTCAAATGTGGAGCTTCCTTCCACATATCTGGTACATTTGTGCCCTTAGGAATCACTGTGCTACCAGTACTGCTATTCACACAAGCCTCCCTTGCCTTTTCCAGTCCAGGGAATAGACACTTGGTGATGAGCTGATTCCCCTCTTCCCATTCTCTAACAGGAGGTAACACTGTCAAAATGAAGCTAGAACAGATTGGAAATAAAAGTGACTTGAGATAAGTTGCATTTAAAGATATGGCAGTATACCATCTTTCTCCTCTGGTATTTCATTTTGTGAAGAGTACATCAGTGAAAATGGTAGGCAGGTATTACAAAACTGAGAGAGAGTCTTCTGTATTGCAGAAGAAAGAAATTTCCCTCTTTCTTTAACAGAGATACCCTGTGATACTCATGTTCGCTCATTATTCTCCTTTAGTGCGGTTAATGTATAGGAGATAAATGAGTTTGTTCATTCTTGCAGACATGACAAAGGACCCCAAATGGTAAGAAGTTCAGTAAAGTCTAGATCTCTGGGTGTTGGTGGTTGGTTTTGAAATACAAAGGTTCTTAAAGAGGTGATCAGAGACATACCTTATGAATAGTCAATTTCCAATAGCAAATATAGCTGTATTCTGCTTCTCTTTGTAAAGGCTCCTCCAATCACCCCTCATCTTCTGCTTTCTGATCATATCATGTGGATATCTAGAACAATACAGAAGTATGTGAGGTTATAAACAGAGTGAAAAAAAACATCTTCTGAACTATTAAGTCTAAGTTAAGTATTTAAGGGACTCTATTCTGGATCTCAGGGTGGTGCAAGATTGATAAAAATCTGTGAAGTTACTGGAAGCCAAGACAGTGTTAAATATAAAGACATAACAATATAACATATCCAAGACCTCAATAAGTCCTTGAAATTTTGATTTCAAGTTTTCAAATTTTATTACTGCTACTTAAAATTAAGCATCTTAAAGAACTTGAAATAAAGTACAACATTTTGGTTATATTTTTCAAATGCAAAGATAGAACATAGGAAATTAGAAAATTATCACCAAAGGATGACATAGTTGGTATAGAAATTGACAAATAAGAAACATTGCACTTTCTCCTCTCCCCAAATCTTTAAACCCACATACTCAGGCATTGCCAACAAACACATACACAGGGGTATTTTTATTGACTATGATCATAATGATCACAGTAAAGGTACACTGTTCATTACTGCACAGAAGTCTGAGACATGCAATGTTAACAAAAATTTTGATCAAAGCTTAAGGCTCATAATGCTGGAAAATCCAATTGTAAAAGAAAGCACTTAAATTTTGTTGGCTTCGTAAGAAGTATACAAAAAAGACTGATGATACAGAGGAGAAATATAATACAAACAAAGAGAAATTTATTATCCAAAAACTAAATAAACTGGCTGAAAAATGTAGGCTTTGTGGTAAATTCTGCTGCTGCTAAGTCGCTTCTGTCATGTCTGACTCTGTGCGACCCCATAGACGGCAGCTCACCAGGCTCCCCCGTCCCTGGGATTCTCCAGGCAAGAACACTGGAGTGGGTTGCCATTTCCTTCTCCAATGCATGAAAGTGAAAAGTGAAAAGTGAAAGTGAAGTCGCTGAGCTATGTCCGACTTGTAGCGACCCCATGGACTGCACAGGCACCTCTATCCATGGGATTTTCCAGGCAAGAGTACTGGAGTGGGTTGCCATTGCCTTCTCTGTGTGGTAAATTCTGAATATATATTAAAGACTTGACTTTTGTTTTTTACTCAATGACCAATTTTTCTAAGAGTATTCTTACCATGTTGCAAATGAAGTCACCATAGACCTCCATGGTTGGGATTGAGTTTAGCAGCATATAATGCAAAATCCAGATTAAAGAGGCTTTAATTGATTGAAACTTAATTTTGTCTCATGGAAATTGGGAAGATAAGGGTGGAATGGCTGCTTCACTAATATTAGGAAATACTGTATTTTTATCTTTTTCTCTTCTTCCTTCCCTAGCACATGTTTTCCATCTTTGAAGTTGTCTCGGGCTACATGTGGACAATTGTACTTCCAGACAATATGTTTATATTCCAAGAAGGTAGAATAAGGAAGCTAGGAAAGCTAAAAGGGGAAAAATCCCACTTTTAAAAAATTTCCTTATCTCTTATCTGATGACTCCTACTTATACTTCATTGTATGCAAATAAGATTGTGAAATATAATTTTTTATTTAGTTATTTTGTTGCACTGGATAAGATCAGCTTCTGTTAGTAAGGAGAAGTACAGAATTGATGTTGGGTGAGCAACTAGCAATACCTTCCTTCCTAACAGTTTACTACTGTAATAATAATTTCAAAAAAAATCTTTGTTATTTTTCTAGTCTTTAACTCGCAGAGGATCTTAGGAGGTAGTCATCAAAATGGAACTTGAACATAATATAGGCAATCCCAATAGAGCATTCTGTGTGCTGGCCAGTGTTTCAAATGCTTTACATATTTAACATTTTTAAATGACCCATGAGAAATGTATTATGATCATCCTTTTAAGGAAAGGATTATGATCATCCTTTTAACAGATAAGGAAACTAAGTTACAGAGAGGTTCAGTAACTCAACCAATGACACACAACTAATGAACGTAGATTGAATGCTATATGAAACCATACTTGTCAGCAGTTGGCTATTCTCACATTCAAGAGTCAGAAAAAAATTTTGATTTCAAGTTTTCAAGTTTTATTACTGCTACTTAAAATTAAGCATCTTAAAGAACTTGAAATAAAGTACAACATTTTGATTATATTTTTCAAATGCAAAGATAGAACATAGGAAATTAGAAAATTATCACCAAAGGATGACATAGTTGGTGTAGAACACAACGGAGGATAAACCTTTGCTTTCCAAAATGAGGAGCAAAACATGGATCTTGGGGTCATACTTCTCTTGAAGAATTCCCTACTTTGAGGCCCCTGCCATCTGCTCGCTTTTATGTTAATTTGTTACTTGAATTCTTTCGTCTTTTGAATATCTATAGAACTGATCAATACATTTGCTTCTTAGAGATATCTTTCCCTCACTATGACTCATTACCCTTAAATATGGACCTTTCTCTCTTAGATAAATCATCTGCTTTTATTTCATCCCTGTTCTATCTTCAGATATTTTGGTTATAATAATTAGATCTTTCTTTCTAAAACTTAGGTAGAGTTTGTGTTGTGTTTCTGATTTTTGTTCACTTTGGTGGTTTTGAGCAAATTTCAAAAAATGGTACAGGTAATATATCTGTTTTTATCGTCTTAATTTGAAAAGTCTATTTCTGTCACATTTGGAAATTCTTAGAAGAGAAGGATTGGCCCTCAGCTGCAGGCTGAGGCTGTTATTCACAGATGTGGAGCACCTAATATCTATACTCAGTCATTTAAGACAGCAGCAGCACTGATACCCATGTTGACATAGTCCCATCACGTGGAGTGCCTATTTCTGTTCACCCACGAGTGGATACCAGTTTATTATGGTGTCTTCTAGTGTTTGGCCACTAAATGTTAGCAATACTATGGAAGAGACCATTGGTTAAAAAAAAAGTACAATTTACTCTCTTAATTAACAATCATCAAAGGGTAAGTTTTGAACAGAATTGGAATAATTATAAAGCAGTGTATTCTAAAAAAAAAAAAACAAAACCTAATCAAACCTTACAATCTTGCAATCTTCTTTGGAACCCAGCATCTACTTTAGAAATTCTTGTCTCCATTTTTCATTTCTGTCTTGATACTAAAATGTTTTTCATTTCTGGTCACCAAAAGAAAATGACAAATGAACATATCTGCACTAGGGTTTTTGGTACTCATTATTTTTATAAAACAATTTGCATTTAAAAAGATACATTGATGAGAAAAGGCAGTGATTAAATAAATGAAATTACATGTTGAACTTCTAGCATGAGGAAAGGTGTGGAGATGGGTGGCTCTTCCAGGGTCTCAGTCATGCTATTCTCCATAAAGTCAGCCCCTATCACAAGGATTATGTTGCTATCTCCTGGAAAATGAACAGTTCAAGGGTGGAGCTTAGAGATATCGCATTAGGAGGTCAGAGTTAAGAAATAACTTTTTCAAGACACTTAGGAAACTCATTCAGGAAAAAAAAAAAAAGCTTATTTTCAAAAAGAAATGGGTTATTAATGATCAAAAGAAAAAGGGCAAAACAAGGATAACTCTAGGGGACTACTTAAATTCAGTCTATTTTTCACTTCTACATCTTTCTGAAATAGTTGTATTACACTCTTGAAGGACACAGTAAAACATTCAAAAGTAGAACTTACAAAGCTTGTATATTTTCTGAGTTTATGTTCAGTAGCATACAGATGAGCATGATTCTAAAAGTTTAAAATCCTATTCTGTTTACTTCAAGAATCCTGCATCATCTATTCTATTTGACTTGTTTCCTATAGGAGAGCATTTTTAACTTTTTAAACTCAAATTATTAGGAAACAATTTTAAGATATTATTACACACATGATGGTACTGTGTGACATTGCTGGAAACACGTTGACATTTTCCTCTGTGATCTGTGAATTGGTTAGGATTTTCAAATATAGTAAAAGTGAACAGATAACCCTTGCAACTTAAAATGATTAACTGTTTCATCAGTTTTGAACCCTAAAGTTAAGGGTCTTTAGTGCATAGAGAAGCCATTTAATGGAGCATGCTGTTCTCTATTTTCGGCTAATACTTTTAAGTTACTGTACTCCATTGTTCGTTGTAGCTTGAACCAACACTTCCAGTTGTAGTTTCCTGATTCTTGCGTGCAGCTAAGGTATTGTGATCCTGGAACCTAAGGAATAGATGGCGATTTCCAGAATTCAGCAAAGCCAAAATTTCTCTTAGTGATCCAATTCTGAAGTGCTATTCTAGGAGTCATTTTGAAGGCCCAGCCTGGAACTTGTTCCTTAAGGCCTTCCAATAATTTTAGAAACACTCATTCATCCATATCAAATATTCTTTGCTTAAAATTGCTAGGGGATTTATTATCTGAAACTGAGTCCTTATTTTTAACCATTTTTTATTATAGTTAATTTACAATGCTGAGTTAGTTTCAAGTACACAGCAAAGTGACTCAGTTTTTCACATTCGTTTCCATTAGCTATTGAACTTAGTTCCCTGTGCTATGCAGTAGGTTCTTGTTGTTTGTCTCTTTTATGTATAATAATGTACATATGCTAATTCCAAACTCCTAATTTATCTGAATGAAGCCAACTCTCTATTGATAAAGTATTTGGCACCAAAAGTAGTTGCAGGCAACACATTCTTAAGGATGAAAATTGAATAGTTTCCTGCTATTGCTGGTTTAAAAGGAGAAAATATCTCTTCTTCTACTACAGAATGGTATCTTCATAGCATGGTTCCCAATGTGAAAAATATTACTAAAGGTTTTGTTGATGAATGTACAATTCTACCAGATTAAGTGATAGCTTCTGTAGTATACTATAACAACCACATAAAATTAAAAGCCTGTGAGATGGGCTGTTTCTAATAATACTGAATAACAGAAAAATAAGAATAACAGAATCAGGACTTTACATTCTTAGCATAAGGACCAATCATAGAAACAAAAATATCTGTGATCCTTGTAAATTAATGTCTTTCCTTAATTAGCTTGAGGGCTAAAATAAACAATGATCAAATAAAATCTGATCCTGTGAGATGATATCTTACAAAATAGACTAAAGCCTACAGATTCCCTAGGTCCCTTATATGAACACTGATTATGGGAAAGAAAAAAAAAAAAAAGATCCCCCTCTTCTCCTTCTCCAAAAATAAAATTTGATATTTGAATGATTTTGTAAGTGTAAGCATTCTAAATGCCCAAGCCGAAAAGAGCCTCCCAGGCAAGCCAAAACCTCCCCTTCAACTTTGAATAGGCACCTACTTTGTTGGAGAGATAACATGACCTCACAGGTCACCTTGGAAGAGAATAACAATTATCTTTTTGCTCTATCACTACTATCTAATTTCCTTCAGAGCTAAATTTAGTATCAGATACCAGCATGGCACAGGGGCCACTTATAATGTCAAGCCAAGAAGTAGAAAATTAACATGCTAAAATAAGTTCTAGATACTGGTAGATGGTATTTTTGTTTTTAAAATATTTTCTGTGGTCCCCTTCTATAGCAAATTAGCACATTTCTATCTGATTGACTTAACAACTTGGCCATAAGATTTAACTGTGACAAATGGAATGTGAGCAGAACTGGTATGTGCAAACTGACAAGTGTTCAAGCCTTTGTGTGCTTCACCGGCAGGTCTGCTGCTACCACAAGACCAGCAACTTGCAGAAAGGTCCTAATCTTCCAGGTTGGACTCTAGGATGCAGACAACATAAAATATACTGTGGCCAACCCACAAAGGAGTCATAACAAAAAATAGTGTGTGTGTTTTGCCTTTGCTGGATTCTAGAAATTGCCATCCCAACTTTTGGTTTGGGGATCATACCTTAGGTGCATGCAGAAGTCAGAAAACCACTGCTGAAACTTCTGGTTCAAGCTATGCTGCTAGAACCAGGAAAGAGTCTCCCTTTCCATCTTTTACTCCATTTAATGAGGTTATATGCATGTGTCCATTGATTCATGAGCTCAAAAATGCATCTGTAACTCTGAGACAGAGTCTGAGAAATCTTATATTTTGAGTCTAATAAAGGATGGAGTTTAAGAATAAATATTGGAAAAAATAATCAATGTAAGTAATACAAATAGTAAGTACAAATAATTAAGGCATCAATCAGTTCAGTTCAGTTCAGTAGCTCAGTAGTGTCCGACTCTTTGCAACCCCATGAATCGCAGCACGCCAGGCCTCCCTGTCTATCACCAACTCCCGGAGTTCACTCAAACTCATGTCCATTGAGTCGGTGATGCCATCCAGCCATCTCATCCTCTCGTCCCCTTCTCCACCTGCCCCCAATCCCTCCCAGCATCAGAGTCTTTTCAGTGAGTCAGCTCTTCTCATGAGGTGGCCAAAGTACTGAAGCTTCAGCTTTAGCATCATTCCTTCCAAAGAAATCCCAGGGCTGATCTCCTTTAGAATGGACTGGTTGGATCTCCTTGCAGTCCAAGGGACTCTCAAGAGTCTTCTCCAACACCACAGTTCAAAAGCATCAATTCTTTGGCACTCAGCTTTCTTCACAGTCCAACTCTCACATCCATACATGACCACAGGAAAAACCATAGCCTTGACTAAACGGAACTTGGTTGACAAAGTAATGTCTCTGCTTTTGAATATGCTGTCTAGGTTGGTCATAACTTTTCTTCCAAGGAGTAAGCATCTTTTAATTTCATGGCTGCAGTCACCATCTGCAGTGATTTTGGAGCCCCAGAAAATAAAGTCTGACACTGTTTCCATTTTTTCCCCATCTATTTCCCATGAAGTGATGGGACCAGATGCCATGATCTTCATTTTCTGAATGTTGAGCTTTAAGCCAACTTTTTCACTCTCCTCTTTCACTTTCATCAAGAGGTTTTTTAGTTCCTCTTCACTTTCTGCCATAAGGGTGGTGTCATCTGCATATCTGAGGTTATTGATATTTCTCCCGGCAATCTTGATTCCAGCTTGTGCTTCTTCCAACCCAGCGTTTCTCATGATGTACTCTGCATATAAGTTAAATAAGCAGGTGACAATATACAGCCTTGATGTACTCCTTTTCCTATTTGGAACCAGTTTGTTGTTCCATGCCCAGTTCTAACTGTTGCTTATAATAGTATATAAATAGTATTTTTAAAAGCCTATCTTCAGTATGTGTAGCATTATTCTGTTTTATTTTTTTTCCTGTTGTTTCTATTGGGATGTCTGTTTTCAGATTAAACAATTTGATTTGTAGCTGCATTAAATGTCTTCTTACTTGTTGTGCTGTAGCTTTTCTGGGTCATCTCTAGGGGTGGATTAATTTTTATCTACTTTTTTTAAGAGTCATTATGATTCCTGATTATAATGATTTATGTACTTCAGTAATTCTTAGAAATTCTCATTGTTATATTTTCTGTCTTTCATCACTTTGGTATGTCCTTCTGGAATGTCTATTTTATACATATGTTTACATGCATGTGTTTACATACATACAGATATATACAGATAATATAAAACCTTCTTATAACATTTACTTTTTTAACCTTGTTGTTATACAGTTTCTATATCATTTCTTTATATATGTAATCCAGATAACCAATAATCTCAGCTGTATTTAAGCTGCTGGATAATTTATTCACTGGTTTATTTCATTTCAGTGACTGTATTATTTAAATTTGAAGTGTTTTTGGTCTTTTGCAAAACTGGAAGTTATTTTTCCATAGTGTCATACTACAGCCTCTTTAAAGCAATGCAATTATTTACTCTGTGCTGGCTCTCATATCTGAAATTCTTTAGAGGGTGCAGTAGGTTGAACGACAGACTCTTGAGAAGATACATTCTGAATCCCAGAACTTTCCAGTGTTATCTTATTTGGAAAAAGTGTCTTTACAGATGTAAATAAATTAAGGATGTGGAGATGATATCATTTTGAGTATCTGAGTGGGTTCTAAATGTAATGACAAGTGTCCTCATGTGAGACACAGAGAGGATGAGATGACAGAGGCAAAGAGTAGAGCAATGCAGACAAATACTAGAAGTGCCCACAGCCACCGGTAGTTGAAAAAGCAAGAACACAATCTTCTTCAGAGCCTCTGAAGGGAGTTCAGTCCTCCTAGCCCTTAGACTTTGTATGTCTGGCCTTCTGAGAATTAATTTCTTTTGCTTCAAGCCATCAACTTCATAGTAGTTTGTGAGGGCAGTCCTTGGAAGTTTATACAGAACAAAATCTTGCTTTTCTATTCTTTTCAGGGTTGATTAGTTCCCCAGGCACTTGGTACTTTCAGATTGTGAGCTCTTGATTAATAAGAGTTTTGTGCAGACTTGGTTTAAGGACATGTCCCTTTTTAAAGGCTATACGTTAGATTATTCCATAAGACTGAGAACTGTCACCAGCCTGGACCAATTATTTATTTGTTTTTTTATGTTAATGTTTTTATACATTGAGATCTTAAGGGATTCAATAGTAAAAATGTGACCCTGCCCTGCAGACTGTGAGTAAGTAGGGCAGTTAACTGTGAAAAATTCCCTGAGAATATTGCTTGAGAATATTTATTGCTGTCCTGGCCATCCTTTCAGCATTAATTAATTTTGCTTTAGTTCACCCTTTCTTGAGAATTTAATGCTCTCATTTTGTATACACTCTTCATTTTTAATCTCTGATAATTCTTTAATTTTATGCAGGAGCAATTATGGTTTTTAAAGGACTTAAAAGTATTTATTCCAGTATCTATTTCTAAGTAATTTGTAGCATGAAATATAGCAGGAGATATGATTGCTTAAGTTTGTAACAGAGACCCATTAAAACATTAAATAAGTCTATAGCAGAGATCTTTAATAAAATTGCAATTTTCTGATTATATCACCATTCAGGGAAAATGGCTGAAGGGCTGAAGAGATTTCCCTATAATTTGTACAACTGTATGTAAATCTATAATTATCTCAAAACATTTATAAAATAAAAATAAAATTGGTTAAGCTACATATCAGTTTATTCCTTTTTCACAAGGGAGAAAAGTTAACCTCAAGATGGAAACAGCTTAGGATTTTATATTTAAGACAGGGTTGTTTTCAACTTTCTGCTCTATAATTTTTTATATTATAGCTCATGGCTTCAAGTCCCAAATTGTACTTCAGTTAAGAGGTTGATGTTCCCAGAGCATTTAGAGATAGGAAGGAAAAAGGACACACTTTTCCTTTCAAGGATGCATTCTCCAAATTGCATATATTATTCACTCTCACCTTTTATGTCAGAGATTTGTTATATAACTACACTCTTTGGAAGTTGCCAAAGAATTGCAGCCTTTAATTTGAATTACTAGTTACTTATATTAAAAACAGAAGTTCTAGTTCTGTGGGAGAAGGGAGTTACCTTGAAGTCTATCGTTGTCCACATATTATCTAATACAAAATCTCTGTTAACATCTTTTCCTTATAGCAGCTAACAGAAGGAACGTGATCAAGCCATATATTTGTGTTTGTTTTGAAGTAAACACTAGAATCCTGTCATATAATTAAATAATCTGAAGGATATCTATAAAATTATACCTTTGACAGGATATTAGGTAGCATGGCAACCCACTCCAGTGTTCTTGCCTGGAGAATCCCAGGGACGGGGGAGCCTGGTGGGCTGCCGTCTATGGGGTCGCACAGAATCGGACAGGACTGAAGCGACTTAGCAGCAGCAGCAAACTAGCATCTGCAGAATTTCTCATCATGTTTATAATTTATTATCATCATCATCATCATCATTGTTATATTTAGGATGGGCCTTGGGGATGAGCAAACATTAATGTGTTTGTATAGTTAAGAACAAAATTTCTACAATGTAATTTTTAAATAAACTATTAAATCAGCCAGAGACTTTAAAAGAGTCTTTAGTAAAAGAGCTTTGCATGAATGCTTCAGGAAATCTTAGAGGTCAAAATATTTGAAAGCTTTAAAGTACTAAATTGTGTGTATAGCATTGTTCTTTGGAAATTAAGGTTTGTTTTAAAAAGAAAAAAGCCTTTCTTTGTGGAACGTTAGCAATCCATGCTGTCATTCACAATGGCAACTGGAAAGGAAACAATAGTCACAATAAAACTTGGCATCCAGTCAGCAGTGAAGCGGTAATGGGAACATTTCCTTTCTCTGTCAGAGTAATTGTCTCCCAAGAGTTGATTCAGTGATTGTTCAAGCTCAAATGAATTTGCTCGGTGTGTTCTTTAAAAATTGGAGCATGATGGCCAAATAGCAGTTTCTTAAGAAAAACTCATTAGTCACTGAAGCTATTGTTTAATCTAGCCCTGCCTTACATGTGACAATTCAAGCAAAAATTGTCCCATCATCCCAAATAAGGTGATGTGTTTTCTCATTGGTGGGTGGGAAGATCTTTCTCTCTACTAGCTAAATTTTTATATTATTCAAGCCTTGTCCAGAAATGAATATGCTTTGTTATTGGTGATATTCTATTTAAAAGGATGCCTCACTAAAATATATCCTACACATTAAATGTACTAAAGTGAAAAAATATGCATTAAAAACATGATGCCATAAGGGCGGAAAGAATTTATCATTTCATTCTCAGGACTGATCATCTTTTAATAGGTCATTTACACAATGTGATTAAAATACTTTTTCATTTGATCAATGTAAGCCTCACTGACAGTTTGATGTATGAAATATGTTCCATCTTCAGTAGTCTAAATTCTTTTCTCTTTTGATTTCCAGAAGATTGTATATCTAATTCTATCACTTATAAAAATAAGAATTGGAACTCATTAGATTTTCATGTAGGGGTATTCCTAGGTATGATATTTCCAAATTGACAAAAATAAACTTCTATAATTTTCTCTGAAATAAACTTTTTAATAAAATAATATTGGACTAGTTTCTTCAGAAAAACTATTTACAGTTATAGTGGGGTGAGGTGAGGTGAAGTTGCTCAGTCGTGTCCGACTCTTTGTGACCCCGTGGACTGTAACCTACTAGGCTTTTCTGTCCATGGGATTCTCCAGGCAAGAATACTGGAGTGGATTGCCATTTCCTTCTCCAACAATTATAGCAGTGCTTTGTATTTTACAATATGAGTTCACATGTTATTATTTATAGTTAAAAATAATTAAAATCTAAAGAGTTTAGTGATATTATATTAGAATACATTTTATTCCTTAGGATATATGCAATGAAGTATAAATGGGTAAGTGAAAATTTCATATGTAACATTTATCAAATTGTGCATAAAATAATTATATTTTATATTAAGGTAAATCATATATATATATATATACACACATACATATGTATGCAAAGGAGAATGATAAAATAATTGTGCAAAGTGTTAAAAATCTGGGTAAAGGATATATGGGGTATAGGGAATATGAGAGATTTTGTGTGTGTACGTGTATATGTTTTACTGTTCTGCAACTTTTCTGTAAGTTTGAATTACTTTAAATCAAATTAACAAAAAAACTTAAGATGTATCTGGTTCAGCCCCCCATTTACAAGTTAGCAAACTGGGGAACAGGTCAGGAAAATCATGTATTAAAGTTGTAGAGGGCTTCAGTGATAGAGCTAGGAATGAAATATCAGTGTTCTGTTCTGATTTCTAGTAAAGGTCTTGCACAACTCCAAGCTTTATTTACACAATATCTAGGAGAGTAAAGTAGCACAAGTACTACCATTTGCATTTACAGATAAAAAACATACTCGAAGAAGTTAGATTAATCCTTTTAGTTCACATAATTAGCAGTAGAGCAGAAATTCTAGCTTGTAAATGGATTTCAAAATTTGGAATTCTTTTTGTCATGTGATGGATTAATGTATGCATATACAAGAGAACATGCTTCTGCTTAAAATCAGGACAAAATATACAGTTAGAGAAAAGAAATGCTTTTTACTTCAGAATGTATCAATATATAAAGATAGAACATATTATCATAATATTCCAGAATGTTCCTGGAGGCTAATCAGCAATGGAATTAAGGTCAGATTTTACTCGTGTTTTGTATTATATTCCACACATATTAGGAAATAATACTGTTCAGGTTATACATGAAAATTCACTGCCTATTGATGTCAAAAGTAACTACAATTGCAATGAAGCTAACCAAGTGCAAATTCTAAATTTTAATTTATTTGAATTAACTCCACTTCTGCATTTAATTTGTTTTGACTCATCTGACTCAGAGGGAAAACTCAAAGAACCATAATGAAAACTGTGCTTCGTGGATAGGATTTTCTCTTTGCTCTGCATTTAGAGAACGATCTCTGTTATTTTCATTTTATGTTGGAAGGGTAGTCATCATTCTAGAATTAAATTCTGTTAGATGCAATTTGTATTTCTCTGTTTTAGCATGTTTCCCCACTGTATTTTCAAGTTTTTCTGTTCACCCTGCATTTTGCTACACTGAGTCAGATAGAGCCTATTTATGATCTTTAAAGATATTTGTGTTTGAATCTGCTATACTTATCATATAATGTAGGCTCAATAAAGGTTTATTAAATTAAAGTCATTCTAAGTATATATGATAGACATGCATATCATATGTATGTCAAACACATTCACATATGAATGTATACATAGCACATTGGGGAATTCAGAGTAAGGTAGCAATCCTACCAAAAGTTCACTAAGATAACATCTTCTTAAATGGAAATTTTTACGTTAGTCCTGGAAACTAGTCAGAGAGAATTCTTTTAAGTATAGATTCAACCAATTAACAATGGTATCTAAGACTAACTTGACAAACCTGCCTCTACTGACAAACAGGTTTTTCAGAAAGAGGACAAAATTCACTCAAAATCCTATGACTTCACCCTAATTTGGAGTGATGGAAATAGGGAGACCTTTACAACATTTTTATCTCATCAAAAATGTTATAAAGATTGGATCAAGATGGCTTCTTACCAAGGAATTAATATGGACTTATATTAATGAAGATCCCCAAATTAAGGTGACTAAAATAAGATGAAACTGTTTCTCTTTAAAATGAAGTCCAGAAGTAAGAAGTCAAGGACTTGGCATGAAAGCTTCATGGTTTCAAGGAAGATCATATTAAGTTCTTTCTGCTTTGTCTTCCTAGATGCATGCAAGGTCATCTCTTGGCCACTGGAGCCTCAGCAACTATTTGCATCATGGACCAACATGGGCAAAGACATGGGGGCTCTTCCATATGCATTGATTCCCTTTAACCAGTCATTCTGAAAGTATATATAACATTTCCTCATACATTGCTTTGGCTAGAATGAAGCCAACTGGCCAGACCTACCATCAACAGAGGTTAGAAAATGACATTGTTTATTCACATGCTATTTTACTTTGCTAAAATTTTGGTTCGGTTATCCAAAAGGCATATTTCTTAATTATTTTTTTGAGACAGATCCATGACACTGGCTTACCTAAATACCTATTCCAGTTGTCTTTTAACAGGAGTTTGTTAACAGAAGCTACAAAAATTAAATTAAAAACTAAATTTCTAAGACTCCCTAAAACCAGATTTTTGGTTATGATTATGATGTGCCAGTTAATTCATTTCCACACAATATTAATTCAGAACTAAATTATACAAGGACACAAGAAGAATTGAGACCTCTATTTTGCTGGTGAAACTAATCTGAGATGGTATGATTCTGTACCCAGCAGTGGATTCCACAGCTTTCTGATCATGGTGATATATATATACTGCAGCTTCATTGGCAGCTAAATTCTGTGAGAGCCTTTCTGACAGGCTCATGTCAGTTTCTGCATTCTTCCAGTCTTTGTCCTAGTTCAAATATCTAAAAAAAAAAAAAATCCCAGTGTGGTTAAAGATCTATAGTAGGTTCTGCTGTCTGTATTTAAAAACTCAGATCAATAAACACAAGATTTGATAAATACATGTTATTTAGTTAAATAGAAAATCACCAGGTTATAAAAATTTGAGGAATGTTTGAAATATATATGATCTAAAGCTTCAACTTTGTATTAGCTTAAATTTGTAATAAAAATAGTTTAAATGATCTAGTTAAAATATTTTGATTGCTTTAAGGAGAAAAATGCTATTTTTAAAATGTTACTATATCCACAAAGGAAGAATATTGTTTTTCAAAAGGAAATAAATTATTCCAGACAATAAGATTGTAATGATGCAAGAAAAACATAAAATTTATGTTCCATGACTAGAAAGCATAGACTCTTCACACACACTCACATACACACAAATCCAATTTATACTCTCTATAAAAAGACATACTTAAGGGAAAACAAGAAAGTATAAGAAAATTATGTTTAATAACATTTGGCAAATTGTAAGAAAGAGGCAGGTAGAATTATGCTTCTGCCTAATGTATACAACCATGAAATTAAAAGACGCTTACTCCTTGGAAGAAAAGTTATGCCAACCTAGATAGCATATTCAAAAGCAGAGATATTACTTTGCCGACTAAGGTCCGTCTAGTCAAGGCTATGGTTTTTCCAGTAGTCATGTATGGATGTGAGAGTTGGACTGTGAAGAAGGCTGAGCGCCGAAGAATTGATGCTTTTGAACTGTGGTGTTGGAGAAGACTCTCGAGAGTCCCTTGGACTGCAAGGAGATCCAACCAGTCCATTCTAAAGAAGATCAGTCCTGGGATTTCTTTGGAAGGAATGATGCTAAAGCTGAAGCTTCAGTACTTTGGCCACCTCATGTGAAGAGTTGACTCATTGGAAAAGACTCTGATGCTGGGAGGGATTGGGGGCAGGAGGAGAAGGGGACGACAGAGGATGATATGGCTGGATGGCATCATGGACTTGATGGACGTGAGTCTGAGTGAACTCCGGGAGTTGGTGATGGATAGGGAGGCCTGGTGTGCTGCGATTCATGGGGTTGCAAAGAGTCAGACACAACTGAGCGACTGAACTGAACTGAATGTATAGAAAACTGAAATGAACATCCTTCTTATAATAATAATAACAAAACAGAAAAAGTACTAAAACATAACTATTGAAGCTTTTTGATAACAAGTTGCAGAGAAATAGAATGCCATCTAAGAGGAGATAGGCCCCTTTGAAAAGACAGGACACAAGGGGTCATTCAAACGCTGCAGAGCACAGAAGGGAAAGGTAAGAAAACTCAGATATAAAAGTTAAAGTCTTAAAGGTTGAATATTGACTATTTAGGAGAGAACATAATACTTGGGAAGAGGCAAAAGGGAATTTATACTAAAAGCAACTAGTAAGAAGGAAATAATTTAAATGGAAAATAGAAAACAACTAAAATTTAAAACAGAAAAACAATAGACAAAACTATTGAAACCAAAAGTAGATTCCTAGAAAAGAATAATAGCATTAATGAACTTCTAGCCTACTGAACATGAAAAAAGGAGAAAAGACACAAATTACAAACATTAGGAAAGGAAAGAGGTAATGAAAAACTAGAGCCACTGGATAAATTACAAGAAAATAATGAGATGTTGCAAATAACTCTCTGCCCACAGATTGGAAAATTTTGATAAAAGGATCAAATTATTTGAAAGACACCAACTTCCAAAAGCTCACTGAAGAAGAACAGATAATCAGAATAATTTATACCTATTAAAAAAGTTGAACTTATAGTTTAAATCATTGTAACAAAACTACAGATTCCTGTGGCTTCTCTGGGAAATTCTGCTAAACATTTAAGGAAGAAATAATGCCAGTTCACCACAATCTCTTCTGTGATATAGAAGAGGAGTGAGTATATCTTAACTAATTTTAGGAAAGAAAGATTACCTGGTTCTGAAATCAGAGTAGAAATCACAAGAAAAAAAAGACATAGATTAATATTAATCATAATCATAAATGCCAAATATTAATCATAATCATAAATGTAAAAAGTACATTATATATATATATCACTAAATGGGTGTATCCAAGAAATGCAAAAGTGATTCAGCAAGTTGATCAGATAGACTGAAAAAGTGAAGCAATTGATAAAATTTAGCATCACTTTATGACACAATTTCAGGAAACGTGGAATAGAAGAGTACTTATTAATCTGATAAATGACATCTATAAAAGACCTACCAGCTAACAAAATACATAGTGATGAAAGACTGAAAGTATTCCTTTTAAGAAGGAAGCAAGGCAAAGATATTCACTCCTACTTGATATCATTCTGGAGCACATATTGGTTTAGGGCTCACCTTAATCAATTTTAATCAATTCATTTTCACTTAACTTTTAAAGGCCCTAAGTCCAAATGCAGTCACATTGTGAGGTTAGGGCTTCAATATGTGAATTTATTTAAGGGGACACAATTTAGTCCATAATACTATTAAACACTTATGTAATAAAAGAGTAAATGTTTTAAATCAATGACCAAAGTTTCATGTTAGAAAACTAGTAAAACAAAATAAAACCCAAAGAAAAATACAAAATAATGAAGTGTAGAAATTAATGACATAGGAAAGGAAATAATAAAGTAAAAAAATAGGTTTTAAACAAATATTTCAATAAAATTAATGACTGTCTTACTCAACTTACCAAGTAAATACAAACAAAAAGGACATAAAATTGCTTATATCAGGAATTGTCACTGTCAGGATAAAATGAATAAATTTAAGGCAAGAGACAAACCACTAAAGCTCATTCAATCATACATACATACATGCATACATATGTACATACAACCTGAATAGTCTTACTAAACACAGAATTCCTAGATCAAAACCTTCTCACAAAAAATGTTTTAGGTCCAAATGGTTTCAACAAATGAATTTCCTCAAACATTTAAGGAAGAAATTATTGAAATTCTCTAGAAAATATTCCACCAAATATGAGTAGGGAATACTTTTAAAGTCATTTCAGGAGGCTAGCATTACCCTGATAGCAAAATCTGAAAAAGACATTGGAAAAACTTCCATACCAGTATCACCCATGAATATAGATGTAAATATCTAGCCAAGTATTTCCAAATGGAATATAGCTATGGGTAAAAGGTATAATATATTATGAACAAGAGGGCTTTATCCCCAGAAAGCAAGTATGGTTTGTCACTCAAGATCAATCACTGTAATTCATATGTCAAGAGATGAGAAAAGAAAACCTATATGATTTTCAGAATATATTCATAAAATATTTAACAGAAGTCAATAGCTTTCTGTGATATTCACTCTCAACAGTTTAGAAAGATATTTCTCTAACATGATAAAATGCACCTACAAAAAATGATTAGCATCATATTTAATATTGGCATCTGAAAGCTCATTGCCCAAGCTTGTGAGCAGAGCATAAATATTTGTTTTTACCACTTTTATTTATGAATGTACTAAAGAGCCTAGTCAGAATAAAATGCCAAGAAAAGAAATAGATGTTCACAAAATTTATTCACAAAATTTCTGTTTTAAAAAAATCTACATAAAACTACTGGAAGAAATAACTGTGTTTAGCAATGTCACATGACATAAGGTCAATATACAAGAATCAATTTTAGTAATTGCTAGCAATAAAAGTTGGAAATTGGTATGATATAAAAATGACCAACATACAAAAAATCTTGATAAAATGGACTACTTCAATATTAAAAAAAAAAGCTTCTTCTTTAAAAGACATTGTTAACAAAATGAAAAACTAAGCCAAAAACTAGGAGAAAATAATTACGAAACATTTTATTTCAAATATATAAAAAACCAAACAATTCAATACTAGGATTAATGATGATTAAAAAATGGAGAATAATTTGAAGAGATAATTCATCAAGAAAGAGATATGGTTGTTACATAAATTTATTAAAGATGCTCAACAGCATTAGTCATTAGGAAAATATGAATTAAAAACACAAGTGAGATACTACTGTACTCTTATTAGAACGTCTAAAATTAACAAAAACATCTGACATTATCAAGTAAATAACTAAGGTGGCTTGAAATCTCATACATGCAGAATAAAAGAAATAAAAGTATAGAATTCTAGATCTATTTAAGAAAAGAGCTTTCTTATAAAGAAAATAATTTCTTGTAAAGTTAGAGGGGAAGTTATATAATAAGACATATGGTTACATAAAGACTTGAATACAAATATTTATTGTACTGTCAAGAATAATAGCCAAAATCTGGAAATAATGCAGTGTCCGTAACTTGTGACTGATTAAACAGAATACAAAATATCATTAAAATGGATTATCTCTCAGCAATTAAAAAGGTATGATGTCTTGACATATGCAACAACATCAGTGAATCTCAAAATTTTTTGCTAAATGAGAGACAGGCACCAAAGACTTTATGATTCTGTATTAAAGTTCATAAAATAATCATAGCAAGAAAAAGCAAATCACTATTTTCTAGGGGCCATGGGTTTGAGGGAGGGAGAGGATTGACTGCTAAGAGAAAGAAGGAGGCTTGTGATGAAGGAAATTTTCTAAATCTTTATTGTAATGGCAGCCATGAAGCTATGCACATTAGTCAAAACTCATTGACCCATGTACCTAAAATGGGTTAATTTGATTTTGTATAAAATATACCTCTGTGAATTGATTAAAATATAAATATTTAAAAATGCATAAAATAGAAATAATATTCGTGTTAGACATACTATGGAGGAAATTTTGCCTATCTTATTGGGTTTGTGTTTTTATAAACATTAAATAAGATTATGTGCATAAAACTCTTAGAACATTGTCTGAAAGCAGTGAGTACTCAATATTGGCAATGAATGCTATTAATGTTAAAACTAAGAAAAAAGTGCAAAACCTCTTTCATGATATACTTCAAAGAACTGAGGAAAACATTGTAGGATTCAAATAGTTCAAGTGTTATCACTTATATGCATATTTTACTTTAAAACTATATTCATGCAGCAGTAGGCAATGTTCACATATTAGTGTCATCTTAAAGAGGAGTCTTAGCTTGGAAATCTGGCCTCCTCATATGACAGAGGATTTCTTAAATGAAGCTTGCTAAGCCAAATACTTGCAAACTGTGGGAGATTTGAGAACCTGAGAAAGGTCTGCTTTTATTGTAGATTTTTCAAGAAGAAATAATTTTGTATCAATGGCCTGGATGGTGCAAAACTCCTAAAAAGACTCTGGCTTAGTTGCTAAGTCATAAGACTCTTTGTGACCCCAAGGACTGTAGCCCACCAGTCTCCTCTGTCTCTGGGATTTCGCAGGCAAGAACACTGGAGTGGCTTGCCGTTTCCTTCTCTAGGGGATCTTCCTGACCCAGGGAGCGAACCTGTGTCTCCTGCTTGGCCAACTAATTCTTTACCACTAAGCCACCTGGGAAGTCTGTTTACAAGTGGGGGGAAAAAAAAATTCAAACACACCAGGATGCTTCTGTTTCAGAGTATTTGTGCAACTCTTTCCTGTACCTGGAATACTTTCCTCCAGAACATTGGAGGATGGGTCATTCACACACCTTCAAATTTTTACTTAAAAACTACCTCCATGAGGCACATGGCCATCATCTGTAAGCTATGACACCCACTATAGCCAGATACCCCCATTCTGTTTTTTTCCATCAGCACTTAACACCTCCTAACATACTATGTAATTTAACTATTTATCACTGATGTATTTATGATTTTTTTTTGCTAGAATTAAACCTCCATCAAAGCAGAGAATTTGTCAATTTTTTTTTCCATCATGTATTACCAGTTCTTGGCACATTGTACATATTAGGCAAAAATCTGATGAAAGGGAAAAGAGAATGAAGGAAAAGTCTGGTAAATATTAAACATTGCAGAACAAAAAAGAAGAAGATAAATTTGCACTTTAAGAAAGAAGGCACATGTACCTAGTCAAACAGACATCATCATATGCCTAAGAAAGGATAATATTTTCTGTTAGGCTTCCTATATCTCCAGGTACATCTTTAACCTTAATAGCTCCATTTCTTCCCCCCTTTTCTCTTTTTAAATGGTTAGTTTAATTTACTCAGGTTATAGAAGGAAATGTAATGACTATTCTTCAAAGTTGAGTGAACATAAAAGTATTAAAGCTGCTGCTGCTACTGCTGCTGCTAAGTTGCTTCAGTCGTGTCCAACTCTCTGCGACCCCATAGACGGCAGCCCACCAGGCTCCCCCGTCCCTGGGATTCTCCAGGCAAGAATACTGAAGTGGGTTGCCATTTCCTTCTTCAGTGCATGAAAGTGAAAAGTCAAAGTGAAGTCGCTCAGTTGTGTCCAACTCTTAGCGACCTCATGGACTGCAGCCTATCAGGCTCCTCCATCCATGGGATTTTCCAGGCAAGAGTACTGGAATGGGGTGCCACTGCCTTCTCTGATTAAAGCTGCTAGGAGAAAACAAAGGTATAATTTGAATTGGCAGTAATTAAATTGGAACGTCTAGAAAAGGGCATTTTGAATCAGATGATCAGTAGACAACATTTTCCTTGTCATTCCAGTGTTGCTCTTTATATAAATATACACATTACACTGATGTACAAAGAGTTTAGACCAATTTGAGTTATTGCAATCAGTAGTTCAAGATTCAGATAAGAGATAGTAGCTTTCTGTACCCATCTAAATGCCCCTGCAGTACTGATCACCTAATTCTACTGAAATTAATGCCATCTTAGGCCAGTGTTTTGCTTGCAAAGTACAGTTTAGGATCATGCAAGAGCAAAGGGCCAGGATTATTGTTTGACTTTTATTGAGGCACATAACAGACAGGAAACCTTCCATGGAGATTTATTTTGTTGTCTTTTTTCCAAGAAGACTCTGGGAGAAATTGCTTTGAGCATTTGACCCAGTGTTTATCAAAAGCTTTTTGAAAGAAGAAACTTTATGGATGAATAAGATAATTAAGTATAGACTGATAGGGAAAATGAGAGTTTCCAAATCCATTCAGTCACTTTATTTTGTTTCTTTAGTTTCTGGGAATAAATGAATACATATGTTCGTAAATATGCATCTAATAACTGATAATGTTTAATGCTGAGATATATTTAATACTGATAATGATCTTCTGATGACTACATACTTTATTTCCTAAGTATAATACAAAAAAAAATCTATAATTTAACTTTTTGGCCAACTAGATTAATTTTTAAACATTTAAAATGTGATTTTTAAAAAAATATTAAAAATTTAAAGTAGGCTGATAGATAAACATCGATCAAGCCATATGCCCATTTACAGTATCTAATTCATAGTAATTATTTCCTAGGTAAGTGTGCCTGTTTTCATCAAATATCCAAAAATACTTGTAATTTTGTAAGTCTATATTTGTAATTCTCACATTTATGGAGATTTTACTAAATTATGGTTATTATTTCAAATGAACCTCCTAAAAGACATTTCAAACAAAATGGCTCTAATAGACATTGATTTTCTCCTCTGGACATATATTTTTCCTTCTAAATCTCTTTATATAAAATGCAAAATTTTTATCAATGCAAAGATGCAGATAATGAATATTTTTGCTATTTGATCAGCTATAATGTGCTTTGCTTCCAGAAAATGATTGAACTATTTTTGTCTAAAGATTGAACATTGCATCTAGTTTAAGCACATGTATATTGCCACTTGTTGACTCCTTTAGCCAAAATAAATTGCATCAATAAAGTTAGAAATCTAATGGCAGATTTTTTAAAGCATCTGAACAGTTCTATTTGCAAATCTGGTCAGTGATTTTGAACATTAGAACTGTCAACATCCCTGTTTCCATGGCCACACTTTATATAATTTGTCATATATGTTTCCAAGAAAGTTTAATTGCGGATATGGATGCCCAGTAATAATGTCTTATATTTAATATTTGATTTTTTTAAAGTAAACGCTTTTAGCACAATTTCTTGATATTAAGGAATCCATACTTGAATCAGATCAAAGCCTGAAGCACACACAGTAAACATTAAAACATTTTATCCTGTGTTTGGGTTAATACCAAGATGTTAGTAATAAAAAAAGAATAATTTTCTAACGTAGAATAGCATTTTTTTTTTCAGATATCTGTTTGAATTTTTTAAACTTTTGTTTCACAGGCATTGTTTTTGTTTTAAATTTAATGGTTGCCACTTCCACTTCTTTTTATCATCATTGCCTTGGTTATGAAAGTAGATTTGGGTAGATTTATCTAGACTAATAGAAATCGAACTAGCTTCCAAAATTGTCTGCTCCCAGCTCACATTGCCTCCTGCCTCTTTGGGAGGTTCTGCAAGATCAGCAAATAGTTCTGACCCAGGCTTTTTTCTTTTCCACTTTACTGTTATTATTAATGTAATTTTTAAAGGTTGCTTTCAATTTACAGTTATTACAAAATATTGGCTATATTCCCTGTATTGTACAATATATCCTTGAGCCTGTCTTAAACCCAATAGTTTCTACCCCCACCTCCCCGGCCATATCACTCCTCTTCCCACCCCCCACATTGGTGACAACTGGTTTGTTCTCTGTCTCTGCGAGTCTGCTTCTTTCTTGTTATATTTACCAGTTTGTTGCATTTTTTTAGATTCCACCAATGATATCACACAGTATTTTTCTTCCTCTGTTTGACTTATTTCACTTGGATTAATGCCCTCCGAGTCCATCCCTATTGCTGAAAATCACAAAATTCAATGATATTTTATGGCTGACTAGTATTCCATTATCTTGGAGAAGGAACTAGGAACTCACTCCAGCCTTCTTGTCTGGGAAATCCCAGGACAGAGGAGTCTGGCAGGCTACAGTCCATGGGTTTGCAAACTGTCAGACACAACTTAGCGACTAAACAGCAACGGTATTCCCTTATGTATAGTTCTTCAGGCTAAGTTTATCATGCTTTTTTTACACTGAATTATATCTCATAAACCCAGGTTAAGCTAATCAAATACTGCCCTGCTGTGTCTCTATAAACACATTATATTGCCTCTTTGTACCTTTGCCAGAAAAAAAAAATTTACTAACTTCTCTCCTCAAGAGTATTTCAGGAGTTAATAAGTATGCAGAATTTTTAAAGAAACGGATAGTGTTTAGAGCTCTGTGGAGAAAACACTTGTATATGAATGCAATACATCATTATTACAGGATCTCCTTGCAGCCTAATGAAATGAACCCAATGCACTCTAGGAACACAGTTTTTACTTGGGTTCCATCCAACTCACCAGACACAATTAGCACATAAAACTTTTGTCATAACCGTAAACTAAAACAACCTGGAACTCTGTATAAGTAAGTCATTCTGTACTCTGTCCAGTTAGATATTGGAAGGACTATAATATGATTTTATGAGAATGATTAAGTACAGGTTTCCAATGTGTTATTTAGGGCTCCTAAAGGGAAGCAGCATTTAACATTCCAAAATACGCCTTTTGGTCACATAGATTATTTCAGACTGATTATTTTTAAGAAACAGTAGACATAGGAAATATTCTGAAACTTGAATAGAAGTTACCCTTTTGCAAGAGACATTTGCAGGGGAGGTCTTCATTTATAAGGATATCTCCCTCTCTGTACCAGGAAGGGCAGGATGACTAAATCTCTAGAAACTTATCAGTGGAGAAGGCAGTGGACATAAGTCTACATAACACACACTTGTTCACTGTGCTTTTGTTCATAGCTGGTTCTCCCCCTCAACATCTTTTGTCTTTAGCTGGAGATAGTATTTAAGATAGTGACATGGACCATTTTGGGGAGTTACCCAGTCTTCTTGGGTTTCTTTCATGTATACAGAAGGTATACATGTCATTAAACTTATGTTTTCCTCTTGTTAATTTCTTTTGTGACAGGGGGATCTCAGCCAAGAACTTAGGACTTTTCCTCCCCCACACTCCAAACACGAAGGGTTCTGTTTGTGTTTCTGCCTGGTTTTGGCAATTTTTTTTCTCTAAGACAAATTCAAATTGGATTTTTTGAAGTGTTTAACAAACATTTTACCAATGATTGGATCCAAGTTTCATAAATTTTCTCTCTCCTTTCTAAAAATGTTACCCCTTCTACAATCTTATTTCTTTCCTTACTTTTAATTTCAAACCTGTGAAAGAGTACTCTTCACCTTTCAATTTGATTTCCTTTCCACCCACTTTCAATTTAAAAAGAGAAATACTCTTGGTTTGCCCTCTCCAATATACTGATTCAGTTTTATGGAAGGTTACCAATAATGATATGGATAAATCTAGAAGTTTCTTTCTTAAAAAAATTATTGGAGTATAGTTGATTTACAGTGTTAGTTTCTGCTGTACAGCAAAGTGAATCATTATATATATCTTTTTAGGTTATTTTCCCATATAGACTATTGAATAAAGTTCCCTGTGTTATACAGTAGGTCCTTACTAGTTATATATTTTATATATGTGTACGTGCGTGCTAAGTTGCTTCAGTCTTGTTCAACTGTTTGCAGCCCTATGGAATGTAGCCTGCCAGGCTCTTCTGTCCATGGGATTCTCCAGGCAAGAATACTGAAGTGGATTACCTTGCCTTTCTCTAGGAGATCTTTCCAACCCAGGGATCAAACCTGAGTCTCATGTCTCCTGCATTGGCAGGCAGGTTCTTTACCACTAGTGCCATCTGGGAAGCCCAATTTATATAGTATGTATATGTTTCTTATTTGTTTAACATCCTTACTCTTCTTCCTATGTCTTTAATGTATACTTATTGATAACTTTCCCTTAATGTTCTATTATACTCTCCTCATGTCCACTTTGTTCTCATGATTTCTCTCTACCTTTCTTATTTTTTGTTAAATATTACCATTTTGAGTAATACCTTTTGAGAAAGCCTAAAATTCTACCTTGTACAATTTAGATCTCAAATTACATAGAGACCATGTCTTTACATTCATAAGGATTTGCCTTAAGCATTCTTATTATATCAGTTTCCTTCCTTGTACTTTATTATATCTTTCAATTTCATGAAGTCTCGCTGAAGACATGGTATATTGTAGGCATTCAGTAGATGTTGAACAGGTCAACATTTGTCTGATTCCTAAGCATTTGTTATTTCCATTTTTCTGTGTTACTTGTCTGTTTGGAATCTTAAACTCTATACTAGCATTATGATATAGCTGAGGACTGCATCCTAAATCTCTTTTAAATATTTTTCTTTTCTTCTATTAAGTGGGAGTCTGGCTCATGGGTGAGATAGCTGGCCTGGCTCAGGAGTGAAATAGCTGGTGAGATTCTTGTGCACCAAATGGGTCCCTTGTGTCAAGCCACCTCTGCAACTGCTCCTGGCTCTCTACTGCCCTCTGGTGGCTCTATGCTGTATCCCCCTTGCTGGAGTGGTATAAATAAGAAAATAGTCTGGATGAAGACCTAAAATGTTCTTTTCCCACAGCCTGGATTACTGTGGGCTGACCTAAGCAGTATGGGGAACTGATGTCGCCTGTCATGGAAAAATTAGATCCAAATCATTATGAGCTTGGAGACCCATTAATGTCCCTTTCATTGCCATTTGAGGCAAGCTGCCTACAAGCAACACCCCTCACCCCATCATCCCCTTGGTCTTTCAATAGATATGCAGTTATGTGTTTCAAGATTTCAATCATTCTAATCCAAAATATGCCTTGTGAGCAAAATGTCTTTCAATAGTTTAGAACATTTATAGTCTCCATTAAAAGTAGAAGGCTCTCTACGCTTGGATGTTCTGGGAAACCACTTAACTTCTCACAGCTGCAAATTCCTTAAGTAAAAATTTAGCCCTTCCTATAAGTGGTTGAAAATAACTGATGGAAATAATCCCAAAATATTTTGTAAAAATCAATAGGAGCATTAAGAAATATTTCAAATGTGAGCATAGAGATTGTGTGTGTGTGTTTAAACAAAATCTATTTTGGACAACAGCAAACTACAACGGGGAAACATTGGTTTTGAAACATAAAAGTCAGTCATCATAGGGAGCGGATTCTACATATATGTCATATGGAATATGTATGTGGCAAATGTACCCTGGAAAGCATTTAGCTCTCTGGAAGGAAATACCAATCTTGAGCCTTTAATTGTTCTTTAAGGCAACTGTGGTTCTTTTCAGATTGATGATAAGGTGTATGATCTGCATGGCTGAGTTCCTGAATTGTAAGAAAGACTTTCTACTTCAAGAAGGTGCTGAAGTCAGAAACTGTCTTGATCCTGCCACGTGAGCTACTATATCAGAACAGTCTTAATATGCAGATTTTGACAGGAAGATAAAAGCTTAGGCCTTAGGTGATGGGAAGGTATCTCTTTGTGAAAACAATCTGGGGGGCAAAATATTTTTCTGTAAATCAGCATGTTAAGGAAATAGATGCTATTGAACTAAGATTTCATGTACAAATGATAACTATCCATTCTTTTTGCTAGCTTATTCCATTACTAAAGCAAATGCCTCTGCCTCAATGTATTACTATAATCTAGCAAAGTCAAACAAGGAATGATCTATATTGCTTTTTATCTTTTAAAATTGATTTTATTGAAGTATTGGGCTTTCCATGTGTAACTAGTGGTAAAGAACTTGCCTGCCAGTGCAGAAGACACAAGAGATGCAGGTTCAATCCCTGGGTCGGGAAGATCCCCTGGAGGAGGAAATGGCAACCCACTCCAGTGTTCTTACCTGGAAAAATCTTTGTATATTATTTGTATATTAGTGTATATATATACATATATATATATATATATAAAGTTTGCATTTGCTAATCCCAAACTCTCAGTCCATCCCTTCCCTCCCACCCCCATCTCAGCAACCACAAGTGTGTTCTCTAGGTCTGTGAGTCTGTTCATAGATAAGTTTATTTGTGTCACACTTCGATTCCATATGGAAGTGACATCATACGGTACTTGTCTTTCTCTTTCCGACTTCACTTAGTGTGATAATCTCTAGGTCCACCCATACTGCTGCAAATGGTATGTTTTCATTCCTTTTTACGGCTGAGTAGCATTCCATTGCTTATGTTTACCACATCTTCTGTATCCATTCATCTGTAAATGGAGATTTATATTGCTTCCCTGTCTTTGTTATTGAAAATAGTGCTACTATGAACTTAGGAGTGTATATATCTTTTTGAATTATAGTTTTGTTTGGATACACGCCCAGGAGTGAGATTGCAGGATCATATGGCAATTCTGTTTTCAGGTTTTTGAGGAAACTTCGTACTGTTTTCTGAAGTGGCTGCACTAATTAACAATGAATCATCTATTTTAAAAGGAGAAGGAACATCAAACCAGTTATTACTACTGTGTGGAATAATCAATGAAATAGCCATCTTTAAATGTCAGTTGCTTTGTCATACAAACCTATTTACCAAACATCTCTAATTCTTCATTTCTTTCTTGATAGATTTTATAGTCTTTGTTATTCTGTTTTCAGACATTAAGATTTAAAATCTTTTTTCTGTCTTTTTCACTTTGACCTCTCAACAAGCTGTTTCTCTGTTCTCACCCACATACTTGATTGTATTTTAGAATGTAAAATAAAATAGCTTTTACAATGACAAGGTCTTTATAAAGTACAATTTGATAGTAGAAAGACAAGAAGAGAATATATTTTTTAAAAAATCTGAGATTCTGGATGAAGTACCATGGAGCTGTGGGGCCCTGAAGATGTGGGAGTGCTATTTTTTAAAGTGGTTCAGTGCTATGAATGTCCTTGGAAACTTCATATACTAAAGGATGTAACTGTAAAAATGAATGTTTTATGGCAGAATATTATTTTGGTTTGCTGACCTTTTCAAGTGGGAACAGGATTAGGTGCCATTCATCTTACATGATTTATATACACTTCCTCCAGCTCCTTGTATTATAAAAGTTACTGAGGCAAAAGTGACCCTTGAAGTTTTCAAATTTCCTGATAAGTTTACAAAATGATTTGTTTTGTTTGTGAAATATATCTAAACACATACAATATGATTCTCCAAGAGTTAAGAATACCTGTTATATTCAGTTATGATTTGCCCTTATTTCTTTTTTTGCTGTTATTTCTATATTCAAGAGTATAAGACATCTTTATTCTCCATTATTTAAGTACAAAACTCATCTCCAGTTGGCAGTTTTGGAAAAACTTGAAGTCTCAATATTTCCAAACTAGAGTTAATTTCAACAAACTGTACATATCTCATATGTGCATAATAGGGTGAAAATGGACACCAGTAGAAACTGAATCTTCTTTAAAGCACAGACTGAATAGAGAAGTTGGAGGCTTAGTGTCATAATTCAATGAGTTTAAATACTGCAAAATAAAGTGATCCTGCATTTAAATAAGAAGTGGAAGGGCATCCAAGCATTCTTTTAATCCTTGAAATTCTCACTGAATATACTAACATTAATATAAATCTGAGCACTGCACATATATAGGTATAGAATAGACTTTAGCAGAGAAAAAATTAAGGCAGTTAGTTTTCATTTCCACATAAATGGGAGATCTGAAAGGCTTGAGTCTACCAGCATTACTTTGTAATTTATTTTCTCAACACTTATTTTTTTCCCCCTCTTTTGGTCTTATTAATAATTGTACTTCATTGGCTTTGCTGATGCTGTTATCTATTATTGGGCTTCCCTGATAGCTCAGTTGGTAAAGAATCTGCCTGTAATGCAGGAGACCCCAGTTCGATTCCTGGGTCGGGAAGGTCCACTGGAGAAGGGATAGGCTACCCACTCCAGTATTCTTGGGCTTTCCTGGTGGCTCATCTGTAAGAGAATCTACCTGCAATGTGGGAGACCTAGGTTTGACCCCTGGGTTGGAAAGATCCCCTGGAAAAGAGAAAGGGTACCCAGTGCAGTATTCTGGCCTAGAGAATTCTATGGACTGTATAGCATCTATTATACAGCTATTATCTATTATTAGCTTCTTAGATATGTGTGTTGCAGATCTCTGCAACTAAAGCAAATGTAAAAAAAGAAAGAACAGAGAGGGAGAGAGAGATTGCTATTTGGCAACTTTATAGTAGAGAATGAAGATGCATAGCGTGTGTGTGTGTGTGTGTGTGTGTGTGTGTCCGTGTGTCTGTGGAATTCTCCAGGCAAGAATATTGGAATAGGTAGCTATTCCCTTTTCCAGGGGATCTTTTCGACCCAGGGATTGCACCTTGGTCTCCCACATTGCAGGCAGATTCTTCACTGTCTGAGCCACCAAGGAAGCCCGGTGAGTGAAGATGGCCAAATGTGCCCGAGGGCAATCAGACGTGACTGTTGCAGACACAGGAAAACTGAGCCAAATCCGGACTCCATGGGGGGTGTGTTCACTAGTGAATGAGAACATGGAAATGAGGAAACAGGGAAACAAGAACGATATAGCTTATTCCTGGATAGCTACAAAACAAAATAAAGATTAAAAAACATCAGTATGGCGGGTTAAACTGTTATTTAACAAATAGGACTAATACCTATTAAGGCGTTAACATTAGTAACACTACATTTCCAGATTATGCAGTTTGAAAACTTCTTAGTAAATATATAGACTTAAAAATGAATAAAAGCCAGGCATTTCCAAGGGAGGATTCCATGTATTAAAGAAAATGTTGGTACTACAGAACTTTAATGCCTTGTGTATGAGATCTGACTATCTGCCTATTGATAGGAACAAGCAATCCTTGTCAATAAGTAGATACTGATCATATACATGGCCAATAAATATGCACTGTAAATTATTTGCTGATGGGGACAAGTAGCTGTGTCAGCAATTTTATATAAATTTTGTGTGTGTATCAAAATTTTATACATATGTGTGTATATATATATGTGTGTGTGTATATATGTGTGTATATATATATATATATATATATATATATATATATATATATATTCCACTCAGTCTATATGGGCAGCTATTCAATGAGTGGATTTAGATTAAATGAGTAAATATTAACTCAAATAATAAAACTGGGAAACTAATCAGCTCTAAATTTTAATTGCTATCTGTATCAGATGTTGGAGCCTAACATATGCAGAGAACTTTTTCCTAGGTAATATTTTTGCTTTATCTTTATTCCTTTATCCATTTCTCTCATGACCAACTAAAAAGGCATCCTCTTGTGAGTGAGTAGTTGGAGCGAGGCAGTGGATGGAGACTGGAATGAACATTAGGAAGCTGGATTCATAGTCCTGGCATCATCAGGGATCAGTGAAGTCAATAACTAGTGACTAAAGTTTGTGTCACATAAGATATCTTCCGTTTAAGAAATTGTAAACCAGGAGTCTGATATATAGAGTTATCAAAACAAAATTATTAATTAGCTATAAAGCTGATTATATAAACTTAACAAACTATTAAGGAAGTTAGGTTATAATTTCAAAAGTCTACTCAGACTACAGTAGTGTGTTTTTGGTATCATGTCCAGTTTTAGTTGCTTTGTAGGAATTTATTTAACTTTGTGAACTTTCAGGGGAAAGAAATGTTTCTCAGTAGAGGCCATATATTGCAGATGTCATCTACTCGGTTTGCTGTTCAATAAATTGACTGCTTGTAAGTCGCCTGAGTTTGCATATTTGCCTTTATCGTGCAGTGTCCTAGAATTCTAGCATATTAGATCAACTGAAAGATACAGTAAATTTTTATGTTACATAATTATCTAAAAGAATTCCCCACATCTTCATGTTTGAAATTAGCTATGAAACTGAAAATTGTCTTTACATAAAATAAATGAAATAAAGATTTTCATAACACTGGCTTAAAAATGGGCAGCTTTCAGAGAAAGGTAAGGTTTAGCTAATAGATTTAAAAGATCTGACTGCAGGAGACTGTTCAGGTCATTTATCCCAGCCTCCTCCCTGGTAGAGATAAAAATCACAATCTGGAAACATTGACCTGAAGGAGAAAAAAAATCTCATTTTTCAGCCTCAATTTTTCATTTGTAAAATGAGTATCAAGACAGCCCCCTTCCTTAGAAGGTTACCTGGCCTTACAGCACAACTCGGACACTTGAGAATCTTATGTCATGAGCAATCTAATACAGAATTTTTACAGAGTGGTTTTCAGCTGTTCTGATTTCAACCAAGAGGTTGTTTTTAATATTCCTAACCCTCCCCCAACACACATACCAAAATGTAAAATTCCCTCACCTTTTCCAGAAAATTTGACAAGCCCTGACACCTTCTCTGCCTTAGAAGTGGAAGAATCCGTTTGACTTGGATGTGAACTGTTGTTTTGAGAATTGAAAATCTACCTACCTAACATAGAATAGTGCTTGGATCTGAACTGTAATTGAACATAATTTATTTGAGGAAATTATGCCAATCATCAAAAACTCCAACTTTATTTATTGTCAAGTTCCTGCACTCCTTTCTCAGAAGGCATTAATGTTATTCTCCTCAGCCCTCATTTCAGCTGTTGACATTTCTTGTTTAAATTCTAAGCCTATCAGGTCACCTTCAGAACTGTTCACCAGCAGAGACATTTTTCCCAAAGAAATTTATCCTATGGTGACTGCAAAATGCCACTATCCTCAAAGCCAGATTCTTTAAACAAAACAAAGCAAACTTTGAGGATTGTCTTCTCTTACTGTGTCAGATGAAATTGGTCTCCAGACACCAAACTGTTTCTCCTCTTCTTTTCATCCTCTTTTTACTACATTGCACATGTCACTAAATTCACTACCGTGAAAGATGCACAAGAGTCAAGAATTTCCCAAGAGAATTTTCAAGCAGCCACAGAAACTTTAAGCAAAAGGGTATTTTCATGATTCATCGTCTAGTTTTGAATCATGAATCAAATGTATACCCTGAGTGAATATACCCTGCAACCCAACCAAACAGAAAATAATGTGATATGGGTGAGTTGGAGGGAAGGAGAGTTAGTGCTCTGTTATGGTCTTTGACTCAAGAACAGGTGGTAAGTACAACCTGCTGAGTGTTTCTTATCATTCCTTCTCTTTCTGCTTTCCTTTTCTTCCCCACCAGACAGAGAGGAGATGAAAAGAGTTTTTCCAGTGAATAACGTATATAAATGTGGAGCCTACAAGATCTTTCCCTCTTTAATGGATTCTGTATTCTTTATACCTAGTTTCAGTCCCAGCCTCTGCTGAACCAGATGATTTTCACACAGAGTGTTTAATACCTGTACATTTCATACTTGACATGATGCATGTGTTGGGCTAAGGCAGGGACTCTATCTAGCATGATACACTTCCTTGAGTATCATGGAAGTGTAAAAATTACTTGAGTAATTTTATTCTAAGACTTGAGGAGAAATAAACCATTACTTTCAAGTAATGAGAAAATACAGATGATAATAAAGTAAACTAAAATCCTGGTGGCTTTTAAAGACAAAATATCCTGATATTTTATGTTCATAGAGATCTGATGAGTTAATACAAGGTATTGTCAAAAGTTAGGACTTTGATATCAGACATATCTTCCTCTGCTACTTAATAGTTATTTTATTTTAGGCAAGTCACTAAGTCTCTTCAAGCTTCTTTTTTTTTCAACCCTATGTGCAACATGCAGAAAAAAAAAATTCTCACTTCCTAAAAGCTTTATTAGGATTAAATGAAATACAGCCTTGCCTATAATAAGCACATGATAAAATATAATTAATGCTATCATTTTTCCAGAGACTTCTGTCCTTATGTTAAAAACTCCTCTTTGACCTTCAGATTGGTTTTTTAGGTAAATAATTTAAACTTTTCATTGGTTGGCTTATTGAAAAATATAGCATTTAAGGTCTAAGATTAAAAGAAACAGTGAGAATGTTAACCTGATCATCATTTACTACTAAGTACTAAATATAAAGTATCAGGCTGCTGCTGCTGCTAAGTCGCATCAGTCATGTTCGACTCTGTGTGACCCCATAGACGGCAGCCCACCAGGCTCCTTCTTCCATGGGATTTTCCAGGCAAGAGTACTGGAGTGGGATGCCATTGCCTTCTCCTAAAGTATCAGCTCAGTGCAGTTCAGTTCAGTCACTCAGTTGTGTCTGACAATTTGCGACCCCATGAACACAGCAGGCCGGGCCTCTCTGTCCATCACCAACTCCCGGAGTTCACCCAAATGTATGTGCATCGAATCGGATATGCCATCCAGCCACCTCATCCTCTGTCGTCCCCTTCTCCTCCTGCCCCCAATCCCTCCCAGCATCAGGGTCTTTTCCATGAGGTGGCCAAAGTATTGGAGTTTCAGCCTCAGCATCAGTCCTTCCAATGAACACCCAGAACTGGCCTCTTTTAGGATGGACTGGTTGGATCTCCTTGCAGTCTAAGGGACTCCCAAGAGTCTTCTCCAACACCACAGTTCAAGAGCATCAATTCTTTGGCACTCAGCTTTCTTCACAGTCCAACTCTCACATCCATACATGACTACTGGAAAAACCAGAGCCTTGACTAGACGGACATTTGTTGGCAAAGTAATGTCTCTGCTTTTGAATATGCTATCTGGGTTGGTCATAACTTTCTTTCCAAGGAGTAAGCATCTTTTAATTTTCTGGCTGCAGTCACCATCTGCAGTGATTTTAGAGCCCCCCAAAATAAAGTCTGACACTGTTTCAACTGTTTCCCCATCTATTTGCCATGAAGTGATGGGACCAGATGCTATGATCTTCATTTTCTGAATGTTGAGCTTTAAGCCAACTTTTTCACTGTCCTCTTTCACTTTCCTCAAGAAGCTTTTTAGTTCCTCTTCACTTTCTGCCTTAAGGATTGTGTCATCTGCATATCTGAGGTTATTGATATGAGGAGAGTATGATAAAGCAAACAAACAAACAAACAAAAAACAGTACTTGACACCATGATTTAGAGATACTTTTATGTGTCTTGCTAGAGAAACCTTTCATTTATCAATATAACTTAATACTACTTTTTTTTGCATTGTTTGAACTTTTAAAAATTGTATATAAGGAAAGTATTCCTTTATCATATTTTTATTTGGAATTTCCAGCTCTGGTACAAAGGAACCATTCCCACAGGGCAAGGTCCCAGGTGAAATAAAAACAAGAAAACAAAACCTAGGGCTCAGAGTCCCATAGGACTGCACTGAAATCTAGCTCTCATCAATACAAGTTATATAATGTAACCCTTGGACAACTTGCAAAGGCTGTTCCTATTTTCTGATATTTGAAATGAAGTTTACCCCATTTGCCTCAAAAAGTGATTCAGGGCAATGTTATAGGCAAAGTATCTGTATGTATTTATTCAGCAATGTCTTTCTGAACACATACACTTGACCAAGTGCTACTCAAGGTGCTGAAAATAAAATCCCATAGGATAAATATGCTCCTACCCTGGGAACTTACTTTTGACTGGGGATGACCTACATATTAGAAATGAGCATTGGAGAAGGGTTGCAGGGATCCATGTACTGGTTTATCACAGGGGCCATGATCTCTGACATTTGCCTCGAGGGAGCGGGATTTGATCTGGGACCTAAGCCAGGAATCACGTTGTTTTTCCTCCCCAACTCCAAACAAGATATTGTGAATGTCAGAGGGAAGGGAATGAAAAAGTAAGTTACAAAATGAGTGTGTAGATGCTAAATGGGAAGAGAAGGGGACTGGGGAAAAGAGGATACCCCAGGCCAAAAGGAAAGTATTTATAAATGATCATGGGGCATATTTTAATAAGGAATAATAATAATGATATATTTGATAAATAGCACTGTTTTCTTAAAGGACTAGCTGATAGTCATTATTTTCATTATCTTGACAGTTTCCCATAGTTTCTATACTTTCATTTTGGATGAAGTACCTGAGGCACAGGCTTTGAACTCTCTGTTTTCTGAATTTTAACAACAAATATAAACAAAGCATTTTTTAAGTTCATGTTTGGGAATGCATGTACACCCGTGGTGGATTCATGTCAATGTATGGCAAAACCAATACAGAATTGTAAAGTAAAATAAAAAATAAATAAGTAAATAAATTAAAAAAAAAGAAAAAAAAAAAAGAACTAACGGGGAGGAGCTTTGCCCCCTCTCTCTCTTCTTCTCCCCCCATCTCCCTCCTCCCCTCGCTCCCTGTCCCTAAATTTTGCTCTGTTTTTCTCTTGTGTACCTGTGTGTGAGAGTGGATGAAACACACCACCAAACTAGGCTATTACCACCATCATTACAAATAAGAGCAACTTACACTGGTACTTAGATAATTTTCAAATTACTTTCAGGTGCCTTATCATGTCTGAGGTATCCAATAGTGTTAAGTGTCTCTAGTCCAATCTAGGTGCAAACGACAAAAGAGAAGTAGATCCAGGACTAGAATCAAAATCTACACATGCTTTAGGAAGTAGCCATAGAAAGGTTTTAGTCTGTTACTTAATAAATCACACAAGCAAAGGCACAGTGAGACAGACAGTGTTTCCTAATGTTCCACGAGGAGATAACCCTCTCCCCAGAGTAGGCTATGGTATATGTGTGTGGTTCTAGTGGTGACCCAGACTGGCTGTGGGCTGGAGATGGGCATAGACATAAAATCAGAGAACAATCTCAAAGGTACCATTTTACCACCAATTTAAATCATGCCGGGTTTAATACTATTATATTTTAGGTTGTTTCAAAAATCTAAACTAAATGCAATCTCTTGTACCTTGTTAATGTTTTCCAACCTGTTTATAGGATTATTGGAAATGCCTGGAACTGTTGTTGATGGCTGATAAATTCTTAAATTAAGGGAACCAGGAAGTCAAGGTCTATTAAAATATTGTAAGGAAACCCTTGTGCCTAAGAAATTTACATTCCAATGTGCTGATCACATTCCTTCTCTTAATGATGGAACTTTTCCACTCAGGGTTTCCCATAAGAACAGCACTGTAAAATTAATGTTTTCACTGGTAGGCAAGAAATTAGTTACTTCTTAAAGCTCATGAAATGTAAAATATATCAATTGCTATCTGAAGATCATGGAGTCCATTTTTCATTATCCTTTCTAATGGGAGGTAAAAAGGATAATTCAAAACGGAGGATATTAAAAGTGTATATCTTTGACTTTCGTATTGACTTATATAAGCTGCTTATGTTTTGGAAATTAATCCTTTGTTGGTTGTTTCATTTGCTATTATTTTCTCCCATTATGAGGTTTGTCTTTTCACCTTGTGTAATTTCCTTTGCTGTGCAAAAGCTTTTAAGTTTAATTAGCTCCCACTTGTTTATTTTTGTTTTTATTTCCATTACTCTGGGAGGTGGGACATAGAGGATCTTACTGTGATTTATGTCATAGAGTGTTCTGCCTATGTTTTCCTCTAAGAGTTTTATATTTTCTGTCTTACATTTAGGTTTTTAATCCATTTTGATTTTATCTTTGTGTATGGTGTTAGGAAGTGTTATAATTTCATTCTTTTACATGTAGCTCTCTAGTTTTCCTAGGACCACTTATTGAAGAGGCTGTCTTTGCCCCATTGTATAGTTTTGCCTCCTTTGTCAAAAAAAAGGTACCCATAGGTGCATGGGTTTGTCTCTGAGATTTCTATCTGGTTCCATTGGTCTATATTTTCAGTACCATACTGTCTTGATGACTGCATCAGTAAAACAGTCTCCAAAAAAGACATACAGATGGCTAACAAGCACATGAAAAGATGCTCAATGTTGCTCATTATCAGAGAAATGCAAATCAAAACTACAGTGAGATACCACCTCACATTGGTCAGAATGGCCATCATCAAAAAGTCTACAAACAGTAAATGCTAGACACGGTGTGGAGAAAAGGGAACCTTCTTGCACTGTTGGGAATGTAAGTTGATACAGCCACTATGGAAGACGGTATGGAGATACCTTAAAAAGCAAGGAATAAATACCATCATATGACTCAACAATCCCACTACTGGGTATATACAGTGAGGCAACCAAAACTGAAAAAGATGCACATACCCAATTGTTCATTGCAGCACTATTTACAATAGCTAGAACATGGAAGCAACCTAGATGTCCATCAACAGATGAGTGGATAAAGAAGCTGTGGTACATATACACAATGGAATATTACTCAGCCATAAAAATGTATGCATTTGAGTCAGTTCTAACGAGGTGGATGAGCCTAGAAAGCCTATTATGCAGAGCAAAGTAAGTCAGAAAGAGGAAAACAAATATCATATACTAATGCATATGTATGGAATCTAGAAAGATGGTGCTGATGAAATTATTTGCAAGGCAGCAATGGAGACACAGACATAGAGAACAGACTTATGGGGACAGGGTGGGTGGGGAGAGGAAGGACAGAGTGGGTTGTATGGACAGAGTAACATGGAAACTAACATTACCATATGTAAAATAGACAGCCAATGGGAATTTTTTGTATGACTCAGGGAACTCAAACCAGGGCTCAGTAACAACCTAGAGGGATGGGGAGGAAAATGGGAGGGAGGATTAAGAGGGAAGGATATATGTATACCTAAGACTTTGATGCTGGGAGGGATTGGGGGCAGGAGGAGAAGGGGACGACAGAGGATGAGATGGCTGGATGGCATCACTGACTCGATGGACATGAATCTGAGTGAACTCTGGGAGTTGATGATGGACAGGGAGGTCTGGCGTGCTGCAATTCATGGGGTCGCAAAGAGTCAGACACGACTGAGTGACTGAACTGAACTGATGGTTGATTCATGTTGATGTTTGGCAGAAACCAATACAGTTCTGTAAAGCAATTATCTTCAGTTAATAAATAAATAAATTAAAAAAATATATATATATACTTGATTTTAAAGCAGTTTGAATGAGAGAACCAAATCCAAGAACCCTGAATCAAATCGTGAGAACTCAGTGTAAAGTTCTGGTTCTATAGAATATAACTTTATCCTGGTTTTTTTGTTGTTGTTTTCTGATTTTTAAACTTAGGATACATGCGTTCACCCATGGTGGATTCATGTCAATGTATGGCAAAACCAATACAGAATTGTAAAGTAAAATAAAGTAAAAAAATAAAACAAACAAACAAACAAAAAAACCCCAAAGATTTATAACAGCAAAAATAAAATAAAATAAAATAAACTTAGGATAAAGTTATTTACTTTTTCATAGTACCATAAGAAGAAAAAGAAATTATCAATCTCTCTCTCTTTCTCTTTTTATGTACTTGCTCACATTGTCTTTAGGGGTGTCTCAACAGTTAGGGGGACAATTATTACATTTCCTTATACCAGGGCATCGATCTTCTTCTTTATACTTCAATGAGACCTCTAATTTTATGATGCTTTATAGCTGTAGAACATTTTAGCATGTATGATCTAACATAATCCTCAAAGCAACATAAAAATAGCATGGGCAAATCTTGTTTGGTGGTGGTGGTTTTTGTGTTTTTTACTGGAAACACTGAGACTCTGACAGACCGGAGCCAGGGTCACAATCACCCAGCTAGAGAAACACAGAGGATCTAACTTGTCACTTACTGCCTCGTCTACTACCTTATGTTTCTTCCATCTTTATTAGACCTTTATCTAATATCTGAACCCTGTCTGTCATTCAAGACATTTCCCCAGTCCATTGAAACACATATACTGTCATGTAAGAAATGAATCACCAGTCTAGGTTTGATACAGGATGCCTGGGGCTGGTGCACTGGGATGACCCAGAGAGATGGTATGGAGAGAGTGGTGGGAGGGGGGTCCAGAATTGGGAACTCATGTACACCCGTGGCGGATTCATGTCAATATATGGCAAAACCAGTACAGTATTGTGAAGTAAAAAAAAAAAAAGAAAGAAAGAAAGAAAAAAAAAAGTGCAAACAAAAGAGTAAAATCCTTCCAGCATTCTGATACCATGAGTAAATAAAATGTTTTTAGCATATTCAGAAGTAAAAAAAACAAAAAAAAAAAACAAAAAAAACCTTTTAACTTTATTTTTAAATATTCTTTTGAAACATGCAATTCAGTCAAAAGGGAGTCTCCTGTCCCACACACATGCCCTGCCTCTCTCAGATGATTACTTGTACCTGTGGTGTCTTCCTGCAGTTCCCAGACCCAGCCAGTATGCCCTTTTCCATCAAAGCTCAGCTCTTACCAGGACCCACCTGGGGTCACAGGACCTTCATAAACACATCTCACCACAGATTTCTCTTTTCTCTGAACTTCCGTTTTGCCCTCTTTGTAGTGCCCTTTCCTCATTGAATAGATCCTTTCTTTTAAATTTCTTGTGTAAATGACTTGTGATGGTCTTTATTTGTGTGAAGTGAAGTGAAGTTGCTCAGTCTTATCTGACTCTTTGCAACCCCATGGACTATAGCCCACCAGGTACCTCCATCCATGGGATTTTCCAGGCAAGAATACTAGAGTGGGTTGCCATTTCCTTTTCTAGGAGATCTTCCAAACCCAGGGATTGAACCTGGGGTCTCCCACATTGTAGGCAGACCCTTTACTGTCTGAGCCAACAGGGAAGTATTTATTTGTGGACGTGTGTCCAAACATAGTTAACTTCTCCACCCTAAATATTGTACCTTTCTTTAATGAAAAGAATGTGTTAGACCATTCATTTTAACATGGTGATTTTCCCATGGTATCTGATTCTCAATATGTATCTGAAGAGAGAATGGAAATGTCAACAAAATAGGCAAATAAAACTCAAAAGCAAGATTTGTTGTAGATAACTTAATTCCATTCTGGCAAATCAACTGATATTCCTGATTTACTAGCACATTATGTAGTAGTTAGGTTAAAATATGCAATTGTTTTGATTCATAGGTACTTTGGAGAAATCTGTTTAATATATTTAATAGTAGATACTTTTAATAGGTATGGAGATAACCTCAGTATCATTTCCAAGAATTTCTTTCATAAAAATTACCTGTTAATCATTAATCATTGTGGTAGACAAAATAATATTCTTCCCCCAAAAGATGTTCACATGCTAATCGTCAGAATTAGTGAATATAAAAGGGCCCTTGATGATCCATTTTAATTAAGGATCTTCAAACTGGGAAATTTTCCTGGATTATTCAAGTGATCCCAATGAAATCACACATTTTGTAAGAGGTAGACCAATAAGTTAAAATAAGAAGAAGGAGATGACCATGAAACCAGAGGTTGGCGTAGTGTGCTTTGAAGATAAAGGAGGGGACCACTAGCAAAGTGATGCAGCTGACTTTCAAAAACTAGAAAAGGCAAGGAAAGATTGTCCCCTTAAGCCTTCAGAAGGAATGTAGCCATTCTAACACCTTGATTTTAGAGCCCTGAACTCTAGAACTGTAAGAGAATAACTGCATTATCTAAACTGCTGTTTATAGTAATTTGTTAGAGCAGTAATAGAAAGCCAATATAAACTTAATGAAGGTGTTCCCTTTAAAGATAAATTAAAACTTAAAGTATTTACATAGAATTTTTTTTCTCCGTAGTATTGAGTTTTTATTGTGTGAGTCACTGACATTGAGACCTTGATGTTCTGAGCATGAGCTATCCTCTGCAAAATATGAATAACATATAAAGACTTAATATTTCAGTTGTTCCTTTATGTACAAAAACATGTGGAAATTAAAAGATTTAGAAATTTTAAGATTAAATTCAGCATCAGTGAGTAACGCTCATAACTAAATTGTAATTTGGATTCACTTGGTTCACATTTATGCTACCAGGTTAGTGATACACAAGGTAGTTCTCCTTGTTACTGATTAAATATACAGTGATTAGGTGCTCATGGACTTAGGGGCAACTGTGTTTGTTATTTTCCATTGGTTTCTTTCCCCAGAGCTATTATTATTATATGAGTTCTGTTAGAACTGATAAGAAAATGCCTAATTAATGACTCACCTTCCATTTTCCTTGTGTGATTTCATGGTTATCAAATTTGCTCAGAGAATAGACATAGTGATAAAATCCCAAACCAAACAAACTAAATACAATCATTAATGGGGTGAAAAATGTATTGTTATAACTTAAACAAGCTCTGCTCATGTCCCAAAGAAAACTCATCTGTGGTCAACTTGCCTGCTAAGAGCTCAGCCCCTCTCAGTTAGATTAGATAAAGTTGTACTTTTAAAGAAGGATATTTGGACTAATTTGGGGATATAATTAAGCCAAAAGAGAAATGGAATTGTAGACGTGAATATATGGACATGATATGGATAAATATTGTTGATAGATGGTTAAGATCATAAAGCAACCTATGGGACAGTAGCTTCTAATCTTCTTAGCTTTTAGACGCCTTTACATGAAGGACGTCGAAGATATTTTGTTTATGTGAATTATCTCTATTCATAGTTATTAGAAATTTAAAAACATCCATATTTGATATATGTATTAAATCATTAAAAATGCAATAGATTAGCCATTGAATATTTATAACATATTCCATAAATAAGTTTAATTTTCAAAAAATTTAGTGAGAATAGTGGCATTGTTTTTGCATCTTGTAAATCTCTTTAATGTCTTGCTTATTAGAGGGCAGCTACAGTCTCATACCTGCTGCTGCCTTTTGGCCTCAAAAATTTCTCTTTTTTTCATTTGTGAGAAAATGAGAATAAAGAAAATAAGGTATTAGTATTCTGATGAAAAGTTTTAACACATGAACTCTGCAAAGGATCCAGGAGATCTCTAGAGATCCCTGGACCATATATATTGAGAACTGCAGGCTGTGTGTTTGCATATTTATTTCTTTATCTATGTATATAACTATTGTTACTAGAAAAAGTTTTAGAAGAATGTTGTTTTTTAAAATATTACCCTTATTACTATTACAGTTTAACTATATAATTATTCATAGTTAATATTCTGAATATTTACTCTGTTTCATACATTGGGGTAAATAGTTAAAAATATTACATTGCTTAATCTTCACAAAAACCTTAGAAAGCACATAATGTCATTCAAGGTAAGGAAACATATTTGACAGGTAAGGAAACAAATAAAAATAAGTACTTTGCCATTTAGCAACTGGTGAATCTAGGATTTTACTTTGGCATATCTCACTCTGGAACCCACATTATATATCTCACTCAACATGGAACCCATGTTGTAATTATAAAATCTAAGAGAAATAACTAACAGGGCATGAAGGTATGTGTGAAGGTTTCTTCACAATTGTGAGTTTGTCTGTTTACAAATATAAGCTCTTAAAGAGCAGGAAAATGTCAAATAGTTGATGTTATTACAAATTGTAAGCAAGTCTACTATCTTGATTTTTTAATAGGTTGTTTTCCTTTCTGTTGATATGGAAAAAATTTCCCATTTACACCATAGGTAGAAAAGCTTTATGTTTTAAGAATATAATAAGACAAGTATTTTTTTTTTGAAGAGTTTTTAAACTCTTAGAACACCAATGAATACCTTTTCTCATGAGTCATTGTGAAATAGTTACTTGAGTCTTTCTTTGCAATGTGAATACTGACTTGGGCATATTCATTATATTTCTTATTTTTCACATTTTTTCCAGGCAGCTGACCAAAGTAATAATCAAATTTTCAATCATTTAGATTACATTGTTTGAGAATTTGCGTCTACCCATATAAACCATCAAATATGGATGGCAGTGATTTGATTTTTGCAATTAATGTTAAAAATAAATTTGACTTTAAATTGGTTCTAAATTTAGAGTCTAAATCAACAGTTCATGTACCACCAATAAGTGAAAAATATCAGATAATATGTGCATTTTTTTCTGGGTAATAGATGTATAAATTGATCAATTTGACAAAGTAAACCACTTCGTTAATCAAAGTTCTATGCATCATGAAAATTAATGTATCTAAATTACTTTTAATAGTATACTTTTACCTTACTTTATGGCAGTATCAGAGCTAAACTATTTCCTTGAAGTAAAAAAATACTTTTCAGAATATTTATATATGTTTATAATAGTTAGTTGGAAATGACAATTCACTCCTGTATTCTTCTCTGTATCCTGTATTCTTGAAAATCCCATGGACAGAAGAGCCTGGCAGGCTGCAGTCCATAGAATCACAAAGAGTTGGACATGACTGAGCAGGCATTATAGTTAACCTCTCCCTAAATATACAGAATTCTTCTTTACAATGAATTATTTTTATAAAAAATTTAAAATTCCAGTGAAAAATAATTAAAGGAGAATAATTTAAACAACTAATTAAAAGGACACTTTGCATTTATAGCTAAAAATATATGAATATTTGAGATAAATTTCTAATTTAATTTGAAATGTTATATTTGCCCCCATATAATGAAATTCTGAACTGTTGCAGAGAATCAACATTTTGTAGTTCTTTGCTTTGACTAGGATCCATCATGAATACAATTATTTTTAAAGGTTGCTGTAGATCCTTCCACTCTGTTGCTAGAAGGAATTATTAATTTTATTTTGATAAATTATCTAATATAATTTTGAAAGAAAATGCTCTAGTAAGGTGTTTATAGACACATATTGTCCTTTAAAAGCACTCCCCTTAGTCAAACCTACAAGGTGAAGTTGGAGATAAACAACTGTTTTATGATTCATTTTAACCTTTGGGATAATTAGTATAAAAATTGCCTACTTTTAAAAAGACTGGGAAAAGATAATGGAAAATATAGAAAGCAACAATTTCAGCTTCATTTTGATCAATATCTCCCACATTTATTCCCATCACTTACTTTCACCTTTATTACTCAGAGACAGGAATACCCATTAATAATTTCCCCTCAGCTTCCATGAATTCTTCCATCCTCCCCAGTTGATGGCAGTATCAATACTTAATCACACTCCAAATTGTGGATAGTGAAATGGATGAGGAACCGGTGAATTTGGCTTGATGAGTTACAAATATAATATCGATTGGTAAATAACCGAGAGTTACACAAGATCTAAATGTTTTCATCCAGGTAACTTTCCTGTTTCAAGTTACTATCTAGATGTCACACTCAATCATACAATTTCAGGGCCTATGTCAGGAAAGTCAGGAAAGACAGTCAGTCATTTCAGTTTGGAAATTTTCACTGAAAGTTACCTCAATAAAAAATTCAATGCAACCAGGTTATAAACGTATTCTCATTTCCTTGTTTTCAGTGAAAACTTCTGTGTCAAATTGTTAAATAATTATTACGCTAGTAACCCAGATCCCAGTTATTATTGAACTGCTTTTCATCATTAAACATTATACAAATGGTATTTCATGAACCTTTACGTTCAAAGAATACGTTGAATGGTGGACATTTATGTTTGGACCTGAGCTCCTTCCACACTTGGAAGGTGTTGTCATCGGAATGATGCACCATCTATTACTTTTCCTTACAATTACATTTTTTCAAGAACATCACTAATACATAAATCTGCAGACAGTTTTATCTTTTCAGTCCAAAAGACAGCTACATTAGGTTTCATATGCCACAAATAGAACCTGAACTTGTACTAGTTTTGAAGAAAAGATCTTAATTCAAATGACTCTGAAGTCTGGGGATAGAGTTGGCACCAAAGACTCTGGGGCCTTGAATGATGCCACTGGGGATTGTTCTCTTTTAGACCCTTGTTTCCCTGTTTGTGTGCTGGCCATTTTCTCTCCTGTCACTAAGATGAGGAATGAGGAGCGTGCCTATTAATAGATCCAGGTTTACGAAACTCAGTGTTTGTCACATCAAAAGGAAGAGAGAACCTCTCTACTCCGGAGTCTCTATATAAAGCACTGTGATAGGCATTCAGTAGTCTTACCGCATTTGCTGGAAGCTTATTATAGCCCGAGAGATAATGTGACTGGCGGCCCATCAGATCCATGTAGTCTGTAAAGGCTACGCTGGTCTGGCATACGAAACAGATTCTAATACAGACACCTTGTAATGAGAAACTGTGCCTTGCTCACAGGAAAGCCCCATTTTGTTCAGGCTTTCTTGTGGCTTCTTAGACATTAGCAATGTATTCTTTCCCAGACACTCTTCTTCCTCGATTTGTATAAAGCCAATTGTGAATTTGATATTGAAAAGCCTTTTCTAATTGGCTCTCCACCCAGTCTGTACTTTCATTATAAACTTCTTTCTCGTCCTTCAAGTGCTTTCCCTACATATACTCAGAAACAAACAAAAACAAAAGCTAAATGCAAACAAAAAATAAATGAAAATCCTTCTTTTTGTCACATCAAAAGGAAGAGAGAGCCTCTCTACTCCGGAGTCTCTATATAAAGCATTGTGATAGGCATTCAGTAGTCTTACGGCATTTGCTGGAAGCTTATTATAGCTTCTCTATAGTCTAAGGACTGTTTGAAAAGTTAAAAGGGATGGATCCCACAAGCTATTCTCTAAATTATACATGAGGATTGGGGTAGAAATCTGAAAAATTATACTTTCATTTGGGCAAAAATCTTTCTGAAGAGGGTCAGCTACTATTCTGTATGTGGTATAATGGAGAGTTTAGTAATTTTATTATATATTTGTTTCCAGGATTAGCAGAATAGAAGCTATTTGATACGGGTACAGACAATATATAAATATTTCCCATTTTCCTATTATTAATTAGTATGAACACACAAATGTATATATGTATGTATGTATGTATGTATATGAATATAACAGAAGTTGGTAATAGATTTATGTACAATTCTCACCATATATAAATATATGTATTAGAGTTCTGCAACAGAACCATGAGAATGTACAAGGAATTGGCTCACACAGTTATGGAAGTTGGCAAGTCCCAACCTGTACAGGGCAAGTTGGCAAGCTGGAGATTCAGGAGATTCAATAATATAGTTCCAGTTCAAAGGCCAGCAAGCTGAAGACTTAGGAAGAATTTATATTTCAGCTTGAGTCCAAAGGCAGGAAAAAGTTGATGTTCCAGTTTGAAGGCCATCAGGCAGAAAGAATTCTCTTATTTTGGGGAAGGTCATCATTTTGGTTATATTCAGGCCTCCAGTTGATTGAATGAGGTCTACTCATGGAGGCCAATTTGCTTTACTCAGTCTATCTATTTAAATATTCACCTCATCCAAAATTGCTCTTTCAGAAACACCCAGAGTAATATTTGACCAAATATCTGGACACATCACAGCCCAGTTAAATTGACACATAAAATTAACTATCACAATACACATGCTCAGGGTCTCTAATTTCTTTTCTGTGAAACACAAATGATTTCTCACCTTCAACATACTGAGTTTTCCAAATAGAGTTTGCCAGAAAATTTGTTGAAGTTGCTTAGTTGTGTCCGACTCTTTGCGACCCCACAGACTGTAGCCCACCAGGCTCCTCCATCCATGGGATTCTCCAGGCAAGAGTACTGGAGTGGGTTGCCATGTCCTTCTCCAGGGGATCTTCCTGACCCAGGGATCGAACCCAGGTCTCCCGCATTGTAGGCTTTACCGTCTGAGCCACCAAGAAGTCCAAAAGTAATGCTAAAATGTATTAAATATTTTCTGAGAAATCAGTGACTTAAGAACATTCCAAAGGATGATCTGTTGCAAAATTCACTGTATTCATAAATCCAGACGCTTCACCCAGAAAGCTAAAAATTTTCTATTTACTTAAACAGAAACTAGTTGTCCTTGTAATGCACATCATTTAACAAAGACTTTTAGTCTTATAAACATAACATGCTAACCTACAACCTTGAGATCCCTTTGCCAGTCAGACACTTGATACCTGAGGTAGAGTTGGGTCCTGTGTTCCTCACAACTCAACATAACCTCTTTCTTCTTTAATAATAAAAATACAAAATTCAGGATCATGAGAGAAACAGAGGACTGTACACAGATTCTCTGAGAAGCATAGCCCTTCTAAACAGAGATGCTTGCTTGCTTCTTATTTCCGATGTCATCATGATGCAGAATCTCCCTTATATCAGTGTGCACATGTGTGTGTGTGTACGTGTGATGCCTGTGTTGTAACTCATCACACACTCTGCACAGTGTATGGGAAAGAATTCTCACCTTGGAGTCTTCCAGTGAAGCTACCTAGAAAATTAGGCATAAGGCATTACTGTTCAATGCAATGCCATTTATTTATTTATTCATTTATATTGATAGTTATTTTTATTGAAGTATAGTTAATTTACAACACTGTGTTAGTTTCAAGGGCACAGCAAAATGATTCAGCTACACACATTTTTATATTTATAAATATTCTTTTAAAAATTCTTTTCCATTATAGGTTATTATAAGATATGGTTCCCTATGCTTATAGGAGATCCTTGTTTTATATTTATATATAGATAGAGATATTTTGTAGTGTGTATCTTTTAATCCCAAACTCCTGATTTATTTCCCCCATCCCATGCTATCCCTTTATAATGCCTTTTAAAAAGCGAAGCATTTCATATATTACTCTTATCTCTCAAGTAAATTTTAATAAGGAATAAAGGAAGGTTTTTAAATTGTTTCACTTGAAGATAAATAAGAATTCAGTTCAGTTCAGTTCATTTCAGTCGCTCAGTTGTGTCCGACTCTTTGCGACCCCATGAACTGCAGCATGCCAGGCCTCCTTGTCCATCACCAACTCCTGGAGTTCGCTCAAACTCATGTCCATCGGGTTGGTGATGCCATCCAGCCATCTCATCCTCTGTCATCCCCTTCTCCCAGCATCAGGGTCTTTTCCAATGAGTCAACTCTTCATATGAGGTGGCCAAAGTATTGGAGTTTCAGCTTTAGCAATAGTCCTTCCAAAGAAATCCCAGGGCTGATCTTTAGAATGGACTGGTTGGATCTCCTTGCAGTCTAAGGGACTCTCAAGAGTCTTCTCCAACACCACAGTTCAAAAGCATCAATTCTTTGGCACTCAGCTTTCTTATAGCTTCTTTCATTCTGCAGCTAGTGAGCCTATTATGATTTTGCATTGCTCTTAAATGATGTATCCAAGTTATTGCTTTGCTGCAATGCACTACAATTTAAATAATTATTTTTCATTGATATTCACCAGTTTTTATTCAAAGGTAATGTATTAACATTAATTGTATAGTGTCACTTTACAATACTGTTATGGAGGATTCTCCACAGACAAGTTTTCATTCCTAAATAAAACACTTAAAAAAAATTATGGTTCTGGTCTACATACCACATGTTAAATGTTTTTTCAAGGGATTTGAGTTCTCTTTTTGCTTATCTCCCAAATAATAGTTTTACATATAGTGTTTTGTACTTGTAAAATGTTTCATCTGTATGAATTCTCACAAATTATGAACTATCAGAAATGAAGGATTCTAGCACAGGAAACAATATTCAATATTCTGTGATAAACCATAATGGAAAAGAATATGAAAAAAGTGTGCGTGTATGTATATATTATGAATATATAACTGAATCACTTTGCTGTACAGTAGAAATTAGCCCAACATTGTAAGTCAACTATAATTCAATAAAATTTAAAAAAGGAAATGAATTTAAAAAATGTGACTTACAGAAGACAAAAATACATGAGTCAGATAAAGTTTACACAGGACTCCTCAGAGCTGCATAAACATCTGTGGACAGACATGCAGCTTCCTCTCATAAATATTACAATGAATGCTATATGTCATAACCCATGTCTTTAATCTAATAACCTTGTGAATGATTTGCCCTCACTTTCGTTGCTTTGAGTTGAATATACACTATTTTTCAATTTTTATATCCCAAAACATATTACTGAATTAAAGGTCAGGCTGGCTTGAGTTATGTGAGCTGCTACTCCGTTTGCCACTTCATAGTTATCAGGAACAAATTCAGGGGGCAAGTGTAACAAGAAGCAAAGGTTTAAATATTTGTCATAGAAAGATTAGAAATGACTTGGACAAATATGTCTTTTAACTGAAATGGAGAAGAGGGAGTTAATTAATCAGAAACTCAGGTGAAAATCTGGGTGTGGGCTGCTTTTGTAACACATTTCCTGTTACTGTGAGTTAAGACACTAAGGTGGACTTCTGAACTGTGATAACAAAGGGTGATAAGTCAGACTGGGGCTTCCTGGCATAGGGCACTACTTTAAAAGTACTGGGTGTCTGGTCTATTTGCTTTCATTTATTACAAGAAAATCAGAGCCATTAGCTTATCATAGTCCTTGAGCTTAGGACATTGCCTGGGAATTCCTGTGTGCTGATGGTCAGCCATGGTGTAGCTGCACTGCCTGGTCTAGGGTCTCTTTGATGTGCACTTTGTTGGCTGATATAAATGAAGGGTAGGCGGTGAGTTAAGCATAAGCTACATTTTGCTCTAGGTTGAACCCAGCAATATCTCCTTAATAAGGAGTCATGACACTTTTCAAGGTAGAGAAAGCTTGACAAAGGTGCTTTGGAGCTAGCCTTGCTATTCCTGGATCTCAATCTACTGTGTCTGCTTCCCCCTTGTCTCTGATGCTACCAGTCTTCAAGGACAGATATCTGGCTCTCTAAACCCTGAATATGTATAAATGATCACACACCTTTTCTCAGTCAAGTTGGATTATATTTAGAAAACTCTTCTTCCAGAATAGCAGCTTTTTTTCCCCCTCTGATCTCGGAACGGTCAGCTTTAATGGAAACATTCTCTGTAGCAGCACTTCCTTAAGGCTGTGAGTAGCCAACATAGTCTAGCCTGCTGAAAATTTCCTGCCAAATATTTTAATCCTGTAGTTTTGAGGTATATACTTTGTTAATCAGGGAATAATAAGCTACCATTTGAGAAAAATAATTAATAGTAAGGATTGTCAGCTTATTAATGCAATCTGTTCACTTGTTTCCTTTTAATTGTGACCCATTTCACATTTTGGACCTGTAACACTCCTCTTTCTTAAATCAGCTTTCTTAGTTAACAGCTAAGAAATTTTAAGTTATACTTAAAGAGAACTCATCTACACTCTAAAATAATGACAGGAATTATTTTTTAATTAACTTAAAAGCGCAAGTTTCAAGGTATTGGTTTGACCACAGTCCTGAACTCTATTTCCTCTTAAAGGTTGGTAGAAGAGTGTATTATTTACATGTATAAAGTATGTAAGGATAGAAACTGAGGGTGAGGCACAGTCAGAAAGACAATTCCAGTTCAGTCGGTCTAAGTCTCTGCTCTCCTCTCTGTGCCTCCCTCATATAGCAAAATGGCTGCAGTTCCAGGCTTCACACTCATATTGTATCCCACATTTCTGAAAGGGAGAGAGAGACAGAGGGAGAAGGAGAGAGAGAGTCTACTTCCTAGAGTGGAAACAACAATGGAACGCCTCTTGTTATATACTCACCTCTCAATATATTGATCTCCCTTAACTTGGGTAGGGTAGCATTGCTCCTTTCCTTCAACTTCCCTGGAATGGCATGGATCAGTGGCATGACACAACAGATATTTGTGTCAGCCTGCAGATATCTACTTCATTTGTGGAGACCAAAAGACAGTGATTAGTGTGATAAGGGTCTGCACATTGTGTTATATGAGAACTAGGTGAATATTAAGGAGATGAGAATCTAAAGACTGAAGTAAAGACTCTGTCCATGGCTTACAAATATCATCTATGAAAACTGACCAGGCCATTTGATTGGATATAAGCAAAGAAGGCTGAGTGCCAAAGAATTGATGCTTTTGAACTGTGGTGTTGGAGAAGACTCTTGAGAGCACCTTGAACAGCAAGGAGATCCAATCTGTCAATCCTAAAGGAAATCAGTCCTGAATATTCATGGAGGGACTGACGCTGAAGCTGAAATTCCAGTACTTGGGCCGAAGCTGAAATTCCAGTACTTGGGCCATGTGATCCGAAGAACCAACTCATTGGAGAAGACCATGATGCTGGGAAAGACTGAGGGCAGGAGGAGAAGGGGATGACAGAGGATGAGATGGTTGGATGGCATCACCAACACCATGGACATGAGTTTGAGTAGGCTTCCGGAGTTGGGGATGGAAAGGGAAGCCTGGCGTGCTGCAGTCCATGGGGTCGCAAAGTGTCAGACATGACTGAGTGAACTGAACTGAACTGAACTGAAGCACAATATGGGATAACTATAGATGAAGTTACAATAAAAGATAACAATCTTAGGCTTCATAAAGTACTTATTGCAAACAAAAAATGTACTAACTTCATTTAGGCTGGGTAGATGCAACTCGGGATGCAAGTTTTAGGTGTGAGTGTCATGTTTAAAGGGATTGTGAAGGTAGTCACGTGGATTTAAAAATATCATCTAAGTATGATGGCCAGAAAGTAATTTTTTAGCATTTGCTAAAAAATTTTTAGCATAAGCTTATTCATGGTCATCTAGTTTCTCTGAGTAAGTTAGGGTTCAGATATACACACATACCATATGTATGTATAGCTATATGATTTTGTTGTATATTTATATAATTTTATTTTAATTTGGTTGTGAAAATAAATGTTTGAAAGGAAATGTATGAAAACTTCTTCATTGTAGAAATTCTAATAATATTAAACTATATTAAGCATATTAAGTGCTCTTTGAATAACTATCCTGACATTAACACTTTTTTTTCCCTGAAATAACCCCCCTTTTCCTGTTTTGACATATATCCTTCCCTCAGTGATTTATTGTTGTTTAGTCAGCCAGTCATGTCTGACTCTTTGTGACCCCGTGGACTATAGCCCACCAGCTCCTCTATCCATAGGATTTACAAGCAAGAATACTGGAGTGGATCACCATTTCCTTTGCCAGGGGATCTTCCTGACTCAGAAATTGAACCCATGTCTCCTGCATTGGCAAGTTTGTTCTTTACCACTGAGCTCGGGGAAGCTCAGCGATTTCTTTGTTTTGCCAAAAATTTACACGATTGCTTCAATATTTAAATATACATTTTTGTCAACATTATTTTTGAAATTTAGTGACTTGATTTAACACAAGTAGATTTAGTCTATCTTTTAAAATAATATAGAAGAGTCAGATTACATCAATAATATATACTGTGTCTCATTCTCAATGACTATTCATAGATTATTTATGATTTTCACTTATTCAGATCAATTTATTATTATTATAAAATCACTCTCAAAGTTGGCAGACCAATTTTGTTTCATACCAGTAATGAATGAGAGTTACTATTTACTCACTCATATTAACATGTTTGTTGCAAGTTTTGTGGATGTAAATTTAATTAATTACGTTTTATGGTGCTTTTTCTTAGTGAAATTGAACATCTATTATTGGCCATTTGAATTTCTTCGCCATGAATTCAAACCTTTTCTTGTCTCTCATATTGGTTGTTTAAAATTATTCTTACTTGATTTCTATAAGTTATTTATGGTTGCTGGCTGCTAATCCTTTGTATTAAATAGTTTATATGTATTAAAAATAATTTTATCAAAATTATGGCTTTTCCTTTATAGTCCTTCATGAAAATTTTTTTTTGTGTGTGAAGATGTGATTTATCTTGAAAAGAGAAAGTGAAAGTGTTGCTCAGTTGTCTACTGACTCTTTGCAACCCCATGAATTGTAGTCCTCCATGCTCCTCTCCATGGAATTCTCCAGGTAAGAACACTGGAGTGGGTAGCCATTCCATTCTCCAGGGACTCCTCCCAAACCAGGGATCAAACCCAGATCTCCCACATTGCAGGCAGATTCTTTCCTGTCTGAACCACTTACTGAATTATAGTTTACCAGTCTTTCCCTTGATGGTTTTGTCTCTTGCTCCTTTGTGATATACTCCAGCTGGCAGTGTGTGTGTGTGTTTTCTTTCTTATTACAACACCCAGGGCCATGATTATATCAAATGAATTTCTTTTTCATATTACTGTTAACATTTTCTGATGCCCCCTTTATAAATGGACTTTCTGAAAATAATTGTAACATTTAATAATATTAAAACTTACTTAAAATATCTACAGGCAGAAAATAGAGGCTCACCAGTTACCTGATCAGTTAAGATTTTCCCTGATATGTTCTTGGTTGTCAAGAAAAGAGATTGAAGTTGTTGATTTTGCTTTCTATAACCACATAAAGTCTAATATGGAAGATGCCTCATAGTTGGCACTTAATCTTTTGGCAACTCATCAGGGGTGAAGAAAATGATCCATAAGTTCTATTGACAGAAAACCATTCAAACAGCAGGAAAAGTTAGGCAGGAAGGAATGAATGAGGAAACTGATGATATTTAGGCTTGAGAAAATAGAAGCCTTGAAGGGCAGTGAGGCATGATAGTTACCTTAAAGTAATTGAAGTACTGTCTGTGGAAGATGGATAACACTCTGTGTATCCTTAGCAACATAAAGAATGAATCAATGGGTAGAACTGGTGTTCCAATACATGTAAGAAAAACACCTAAGAAACATCATGGCTTACAATCTGAATGAACATGAGTGACTTTAAAAGCATTACCAGAAATGCTGACTCAGAGGCTAGATGACCTTTTCCTCTAGAGGATTATAGACTTTAGATGAAGAGTTGTGTTATTATTTTCCACTTTAGGATTACAGAAAAATAAAACAGTTAGTGTTAAGAAATTAAATGGACTACATAGGGAACTAAAGAACTCATATTTTAAATAAGAAAAACAAATGACTAAAGGTACAATAGAGAATGTTCCTTTAGCTTGGAGAATATTTTGATAAATATTAAAATTGATCTTTTTCAAGCTATATGCTCCCTATTAAACCACTAAAGAAAATAATTATTCAGAAATGGATAGTGTGAAATGTATATAAATACATGTAAACTATTATAAATGACTGTAAAACAATGATGCCCATACTAGATTGAGTTTATTTATTTATTACTGTCTTTTTAAAAAAAAATATTTATTTTAGTTGGAGGCTAATTACTTTACAATATTATAGTGGTTTTTGCCATACATTGATATGAATCAACCATGGGTTTACATGTATTCCCCATCCTGAACCCCTCTCCTACGTCCCTCCCCATCCCATTCCTCTGGGTCATCCCAGTGCACCAGCCCCAAGCATCCTGTCTCATGCATCAAACCTGGACTGGTGATCTGTTTCACATATGATAATATACATGTTTCAATGCTATTCTCTCAGATCATCCCACTCTTGCCTTCTCCCACAGAGTCCAAAAGACTGTTCTATATATCTGTGTCTCTTTTGCTGTCTCGCATACAGGGTTATCGTTACCATCTTTCTAAATTCCATATATATGCGTTAGTATACTGTATTGGTGTTTTTCTTTCTGGCTTACTTCACTCTGTATAATAGGCTCCAGTTTCATCCACCTCATTAGAACTGATTCAAATATATTCTTTTTAATGGCTGAGTAATATTCCATTGTGTATATGTACCACAGCTTTCTTATCCATTTGTCTGTTGATGGAATCTAGGTTGCTTCCATGTCCTGGCTATTGTAAACAGTGCTGTAATGAACATTGGGGTACATGTGCCTCTTTCAATTCTGGTTTCCTTGGTGTGTATGCCCAGCAGTGGGATTGTTGGGTCATATGGCAATTCTATTTCCAGTTTTTTAAGGGATCTCCACACTGTTCTTCATAGTGGCTGTACTAGTTTGCATTCCCACCAACAGTGTAAGAGGGTTCCCTTTTCTCCACACCCTCTCCAGCATTTATTGCTTGTAGTCTTTTGGATCGCAGCCATTCTGACTGGTGTGAAATGGTACCTCATTGTGGTTTTGATTTGCATTTCTCTGATAATGAGTGATGTTGAGCACCTTTTCATGTGTTTGTTAGCCATCTGTATGTCTTCTTTGGAGAAATGTAGGTTTAGTTCTTTGGCCCATTTTTTGATTGGGTCGTTTATTTTTCTGGAATTGAGCTGCAGGAGTTGCTTGTATATTTTTGAGATTAGTTGTTTGTCAGTTGCTTCATTTGCTATTATTTTCTCCCATTCTGAAGGCTGTCTTTTCACCTTGCTTAGAGTTTCCTTTGTTGTGCAAAAGCTTTTAAGTTTAATTAGGTCCCACTTGTTTATTTTTGCTTTTATTTCCAATATTCTGGGAGGTGAGTCATAGAGGATCCTGCTGTGATTAATGTTGGAGAGTGTTTTGCCTGTGTTTTCCTCTAGGAGTTTTATAGTTTCTGGTCTTACGTTTAGATCTTTAATCCATTTTGAGTTTATTTTTGTGTATGGTGTTAGAAAGTGTTCTAGTTTCATTTTTTTTACAAGTGATTGACCAGTTTTCCCAGTACCATTTGTTAAAGAGATTGTCTTTTCTCCAGTGTATATTCTTGCCTCCTTTGTTGAAGATAAGGTGTCCATACTAGATTGAGTTTAGATTAAATGATATATATATATTTTTTTAAATTTATTTATTTATGTTTAATTTTTACTTTACAATTCTGTATTGGTTTTGGCATAGATTGACATGCAGTTTCATTCCTAAGGAATGGCTAGGAGAAGGGTGAGCCACAGATATTTTCTTATCATGTTGGATTGGCTCCTTGAATTCTTCTAGATTCCCTTAAACATAGCTTTTTAAAATAGTACTGTAAATTTACCTCACTTATTTTTAGTAGTGTTAGATTAAACTAACTAAATCAACATAATGCTTTCTGCCACTTACAGATTCAGTTCAGAGTAGTTACACTGTTTCTTCCTCAAAGAACTAACTTTTTCATATTCCACTTTTGTAGTATGTTAATTTAAGCCTAACCCAAATGCATAACTTAGGCCCCAGACAAATATCTAATTTGTTTTCTCACCTCAAGGTGCAGCCCTATGACTAGACCAACAGTGTATTAGAACTTCTTACTGTGGTGGAAATGTTCTCTATCTATACAACCCAGTGTGGTGGCTATCTCTAATGAACCCTTGCAACATGTCTAGTGTTACTGAGAAACTGAATTCTAATAGTATTTAATTTTTATTAATGTATATCTAAATTATATTAATTTATATCTGAATTACCATGTTGACAAGATAAGTTTAATCAGATTTTCCATAGGTTCTTTCAGAAATAACCCTTAACTTTTTACAAACATATCTAAGTGAAAGTGAGTGAAGTTGCTCAGTCATGTCTGACTCTTTGCGACCCCATGGACTGTAGCCTACCAGGCTCCTCTGTCCATGGGATTTTCCAGGCAATAGTACTGGAGTGGATTGCCATTTCCTTCTCCAGGGGATCTTCCCAACCCAGGGATTGAACCCAGGTCTTCCACATTGTAGAGAGATGCTTTGCCGTCTGAGCCACCCGGGAATCCTAAATCTCAGTGTTTCTACTTGAACTTCCTAAATCTCCAAGTCAACTGGAGTATGAAGACAGAGAGGACAGTGAAATTTGCATTTTCATCATCTTCTATATTTCAGTGAGAAAGTCTTATTGAGACTTTATAGTGCAGTAAATGCTGTCAAGGTGCTAAGTTTACAGCATGTAATGGCAAATTTACTTCCATATAACTAGATGTATTCAATTTTTTCTAGCTGTTCTTGGGTATTTGCTGAAGTAATTTTTGGTATGATCTCTGAACATTTCTTCAAATTAATTTTATTACTCTATGAATGAGACAGATATTATCCTCTTCTGAAAAAAAAATGAAATAGGTGATATATTTTAATAAGAATTAGAATTGTTTGAGTGTTTCGATCACTCTTCTTGGTGCAGGAAATGTAAGGATAAAAGACATTTAGTCCTTATGATTTTTAAGGGCAAGAACCTTGAAGTTTTCATTATTTTACCAGATTGTCTGGAAAACAGAGGGAGATTAATAAATATGTTAAATGAAAGTAGTTTTTTACTTCAAGAAAGTTATAGCCCAGTGTATAAGACACATTTGTTGTTGTTTAGTCACTAAGTCATGTCTGACTCTTTAGTGACCCCATGGACGGTAGACCAGCAAGTTCCTCTGTCCATGGGATTTCCCAGGCAGGAATACTGGAGTGGGTTGCCATTCCCTTCTCCAGGGGATCTTCCCGACCCAGGGATTGAACCTGCGTCTTCTGCATTGCATGCAGATGCTTTACCTTTGAGCCACCTGGGAAGCCCAAGTACAAGACACAGATTTAAGCCATAATAATCTGCAATGGGAAAGGCACACATGGTCTAGAAGGATCCATATCTTGTGTTATCCACTGAAGCTTATGTATTCATTGGGGATTGATTGGAGAAGGCAATGGCACCCGACTCCAGTACTCTTGCCTGGAAAATCCCATGGACGGAGGAGCCTGGTGGGCTGCAGTCCATGGGGTCGCTAAGAGTCGGACACAACTGAGCGACTTCACTTTCACTTTTCACTTTCATACATTGGAGAAGGACATGGCAACCCACTCCAGTGTTCTTGCCTGGAGAATCCCAGAGACAGGGGAGCCTGGTGGGCTGCCGTCTATGGGGTCGCACAGAGTTGGACACGACTGACGACAATGACGTGACTAGGGATTGATTTTGGGAAAATCTTAGCTGTAGATACAATTTCCTTTAACCACCATTTTTAGAAACAATTAACTATGCGATCTCCACTTCTTAATTCTTTTTTACTGACTCTTTAATATAAGTAGGATCTTATGCTTCTAATATCTCATTGTGCAGCTTTTCACAACCTGCCTCTCTAATATGTCAAAATAGATGTTCTTAAACCAATTTCTTCAGTGTCTTGACCTAATTAAGTAGAAAATTAAAAGAAAATATGCTGTCTAATAAACCTTAACATAGTAATGCATTAACTCTCTCAGGGGTATTTATTTGCATTATGTTCTCTTGGTCATCAAAAATCTAGTTGATCTGAAAGAAAACATTGCATACCTTGTTGATATTTTTGAAGAGAAATATTTGAGGGCTTTCCCAGTGCCCTTCAGAGTACAGGAATAGGTATTTGCTTACCCTGCTTTGACTGAGGTCAGCCCTGGGGAGACATGGGGAAAATTTGTGCTTTCTTTAAGCTCTGATCTATGACATAAGGCTATTAATTATTTTTTGTACTTCAGTCTCTCATTCTAAAATGAGAATCTTATCTAAATTTAATTTCCCAGGGCATGGTGCAGATTAATTAAATAATGTTCAGTGAATTATTCCTTCAGAAGTTTATCTCTAATAAAGGTCTGTATGGGAAATCCTCTCTGTTCCACTGCCAAATATTCAATGCAGAAAACCAGTGAGTGTAATCTTCCCTGTTAAGACCTTGAAAGATTTGTCTCTGAGGTGTTTGATCAAACAATCAAACTAATACTTAATCAAACTAGAACTTAATCAAACAATACTTACTAATCTCATCTTGTTAAATCAGTGTAGTCTTCGAGAATTTATCTTCACTTCCTCACAGGGTCATTAGATTTCTGAATTTATGGAAACTTGGAAATTGATTTCCAAAGTTTATTTCCAAATAAAGCAGAAGTTTTCCTCAGTATATAAATTCTCGGTGTGTGGATATTACCTTTAACTCACTCCAAGTTTTCTCTAACACTGAGCTAATTTCCTAACTCTTGTTTGTTTGTTTGTTTAATATATTTGAAAAGCCCTATGTCTTATAGACAATCTCCCCAAAATATTTCTCTCTCAATACATACCTTAAAGTAGTTTTTAAATGAAATGTAGTTATTTATTATTAACATAAGATCTTATTTCTAATTTTACCTACTCTGATTCATCTATTAATATATAAATTGATTATTTCATGTATTCTTTCAATATGCATCTGGCATAATTTATTATTTTAAGGAGCTTAAATAAAATTGGGCTTTCCTGGTAGCTCAGCTGGTAAAGAATCCGCCTGCAATGCAGGAGACCCCAGTTCAATTCCTGGGTTGGGAAGATCCCTTGGAGAAGGCATAGGCTACCCATTCCAGTATTCTTGGGATTCCCTGGTGGCTCAGCTGGTAAAGAGTCCACTTGTAATCTGGGAGATCTGGGTTCGATCCCTCGGTGTTACATAGGATGGAACTAAGTTCCCTCTTTCTTCTTCCTTTTTTCATACATTCTTTTCCTTTTACTCCTCCTGCTTCTATCACTCTCTCTCTTCTCCTTTCATAACTTCACGCAAAGGCATTTCTTAATTGTCATTTAAACATACAATTTTGTTATTTTCTGCTTTCAGATCTTTCCTCCATTATTAAGCCAAAACTGGTTTCTTCATGGTCATGATTCCCATGACCATAATTTCTTAAACCATCTCTTTTAAAGTCACAAATCTTAACGTTTAAAAAACCTAGGGGAAACAGGAGGAAGCTCTCATCTACATTTTATCTACCAGAAAACAAGTCAGTCCCTCTCCAATGGAGAATGAACAATCACATGATAATTATGCTGTGGTCACTGAGGGTGATAATTCCCACCTATAGACATGGCTCAGTGTCTGGGAGGGTCACTTCTTGCAATTTGGTACATTTATAAAAATATATAGGTTTGCTTCCAAGGTGGTGCAATGGTAAAGAATCTGCCTGCAATGCAGGAGATACAGAAGATGCAGGTTTGATCCCTGAGTTGGGAAGACTCCCTACAGTAGGAAATGGCAACCCACTCCAGTACTCTTGCCTGGAAAAGTCTGGGGATAGAGAAACCTGGTGGGCTACAGTCCACAGAGTTGCAAAGAGCTGGAAATGATTGGGCGATGGAGCACTAGCACTGACACAGACTTGCTTAGACCTCTTAACAGATGTGCTCCCACAGGGGATTTTGATACAGAGAAGATTATATTATTTACTACATAGCATACAACTTGTAAAGACAGATTTGAACGTGGGACCATTTAATTTCATAATATATTGATGAGTCTTCAATCTTGACCTACAGTGCTGATATGTGCAATTAATGATGTCTTGCTACTGGGTATTTTTCATTATTTTAAGTATAGAAATCTATTTGAGGTATCTTGAATTGAATAAATTTTGTGGGCATATAGGATCCAAGGTCATAGCAATACACTCTTTCAACAACACAAGAGAAGACTCTATGCATATTCATGAACATCACCAGATGGTCAATACCGAAATCAGATTGATTATATTCTTTGTGGCCAAAGATGGAGAAGGTTTATACAGTCAGCTAAAACAAGACCGGGAGCTGACTGTGGCTCAGATCATAAACTCCTTCTTGCCAAGTTCAGTTCAGTTCAGTTCAGTACAGTCTCTCAGTCAAGTCCAATTCTTTGCAACTCCATGAACTGAGGCATGCCAGGCCTCCCTGTCCATCACCAACTTCTGGAGTTTACTCAAACTCAATGGCACCCCACTCCAGTACTCTTGCCTGGAAAATCCCATGGATGGAGGAGCCTGGTAGGCTGCAGTACATGGGGTTGTGAAGAGTCGGACACAACTGAGTGACTTCACTTTCACTTTTCACTTTCATACATTGGAGAAGGAAATGGCACCCCACTCCAGTGTTCTTGTCTGGAGAATCCCAGGGACGGGGGAGCCTGGTGGGCTGCCGTCTATGGGGTCGCACAGAGTCGGACACGACTGAAGCGACTTAGCAGCAGCAGCAGCAGCAGCATGTCCATTGAGTCGGTGATGCCATCCAACCACCTCATCCTCTGTCATCCCCTTCTCCTCCTGCCCTCAACCTTTCCCAGCATCAGGGCCTTTTCAAATGAGTCAGCTCTTCGCATGAGGTGGCCAAAGTATTGGAGTTTCAGCTTCAACATCAGTCATTCCAATGAACACCAAGGACTGATCTCCCTTAGGATGGACTGGTTGGATCTTCTTGTAGTTCAAGGGACTCTCAAGAATCTTCTCCAACACCACAGTTCAAAAGCATCAGTTCTTCTGTGCTCAGCTTTCGTTATAGTCCAACTCTCACATCTATACATGACCATTGGAAAAACCGTAGCCTTGACTAGATGGACCTTTGTTGGTAAAGTAATGTCTCTGCTTTTTAATATGCTGTCTAGGTTTGTCATAACTTTGCTTCCAAGGAGTAAGTGTCTTTAATTTCATGGCTGCAATCACCATCTGCAATAATTTTGGAGCCCAAAAATATAAAGGCAGCCACTGTTTCCACTGTTTCCCCATCTATTTGCCATGAATGCAGAATTAAATTGAAGAAAGTAGGAAAATCCACTAGACCATTCAGGTATGACCTAAATCAAATCCCTTACGATTATATAATGGAAGTGACAAATGGATTCAAGGGATTAGATCTGATAGAGTACCTGAAGAACTATAGACAGAAGTTTGTGACATTGTATGGGAGTCAGGGATCAAGATTATCTCAAGAAAAAGAAATGCAAAAAGGCAAAATGGTTGTCTGAGGGGGGTTTACAAATAGCTGTGAAAAGAAGAGACGTGAAAGGCAAGGAGAATAGGAAAGATATACCCATTTGAATGCAGAGTTTGAAAGAATAGCAAGGAGAAATAAAGCCTTCCTCAGTGATCAGTGCAAAGAAATAGAGGAAAACAATAGGATGGGAAAGACTAGAGATCTCTTCATGAAAATTAGAGGCACCAAGGGAACATTTCATGCAAAGATGGGCTCAATAAAGGACAGAAATGGTATGGACCTAACAGAAGCAGAAGATACTAAGAAGACGTGGCAAGAATACACAGAACTACACAAAAAAGATCTTCATGACTCAGATAATCACGATGGTGTGATCACTCACCTAGAGCCAGACATCCTGGAATGTGAGGTCAAGTGGGCCTTAGAAACCATCACTATAAACAAAGCTAGTAGAGGTGATGGAATTCCAGTTGAGCTATTTCAAATCCTAAAAGATGATGCTGTGAAAATGCTGCAGTCAATATGCCAGCAAATTTGGAAAACTCAGCAGTGGCCACGGGGCTGGAAAAGGTCAGTTTTCATTCCAGTCCCAAAGAAAGGCAATGCCAAAGAATGCTAATACTGCCTCACAATTGCACTCATCTCACACGCTAGCAAAGTAATGCTGAACATTCTCTAAGCCAATCTTCAACTGTACAGAAAACCGTGAACTTCCAGATGTTCAAGCTGGTTTTGGAAAAGGCAGAGGAACCAGAGATCCAACTGTCAACATCTGCTGGATCATCAAAAAAGCAAGAGAGTTCCAGAAAAACATCTACTTCTGTTTATTGACTATGCCAAAGCATTTGACTGTGTGGATCACAACAAATTGTGGAAAATTCTTAAAGAGATGGGAATACCAGGCCTCCTGACCTGCCTCCTGAGAAATCTGTATGCAGGTCAAGAAGCAACATTTAGAACTGAATATGGAACAAAAGACTGGTTCACAACTGGGAATGGAGTATGTCAAGTATGTCAAGGCTGTATATTGTCACCCTGCTTATTTAACTTACATGCAGAGAAATGCTGGGCTGGATGAAGCATAAGCTGGAATCAAGATTGTGGGAGAAATGTCAATAACCTCAAATATGCAGGTGACACCACCCTTATGGCAGAAAGTGAATAAGAACTAAAGAGCCTCTTGATGAAAGTGGAAGAGGAGAGTGAAAAAGTTGGCTTAAAGCTCAACATTCAGAAAACTAAGATCATGACATCTGGTTCCATCACTTCATGGCAAATAGATGGGAAAACAATGGAAACAGTGACAGACTTTATTTTTGGGGGCTCCAAAATCACATGCAGATGGTAACTGCAGTCATGAAATTAAAAGACGCTTGCTCCTTGGAAGAAAAGTTATGACCAACCTAGACAGTCTATTAAAGCAGTGACAATACTTTGCTGTGTTGTCACAGCAAAAGTCTGTCTAGTCAAAGCTATGGTTTTTCTAATAGTCATATATGGATGTGAGAGTTGTACTATAAAGAAAGCTGAGCACCAAAGAATTGATGCTTTTGACCTGTGGTGTTGGAGAAGACTCTTGAGAGTCCCTTGGACTGCAGGGAGATACAACCAGTCCATCTTAAAGGAAATCGGTCCTGAATATTCATTGGAAGGACTGATGCTGAAGCTGAAACTCCAGTATTTTGGCCACCTAATGCGAAAAGCTGACTCACTGGAAAAGACCCGGATGCTGGGAAAGATTGAAGGCAGGTGGAGAATGGGATAACAGGAAGGTATGGTTGGATGGCATCACTGACTCAATGGACATGTGTTTGAGTAAACTCCAGGAGTTGGTGATGGACAGGGAGGCCTGGGTGCTGCAGTCCATGGGATCACAAAGAGTCAGCTACAACTGAGCGACTGAACTGAACTGAACTGAGGATCCAAGGGGGTTGCATATTCCCAGTTCACCCCCTCCTAAATAATCAGAAAGACATTGTTCAAGTCTCTTCCTGAAACTAAAAGAATGAGACTAGTGAAACTAAAAGAGTGATATAAAAATTAAACAAGAGTTTAAAAGTTATTCATTCTAGTGGTGGTATGTCATGTATAGCAACAGTGATGAAATTAAAAGTCCAGGGATGATAGTGGGTGTTCAGATGTCAAATCATTACCAGATGTGTTCTGTTCTTTCCCATAGCCTCCTTTTTATTTCTGATCCTGATTCTCCAATCTGCATGTAAGGTTTATAAGTTACTTGATATTCTTCATTATATATGGTTATACTTAAGGCATCATTTTTTTTCTTACAACCAGACCAATAACCTTAATCACCAGATTATTTTCCTAATAAACTAGATTTGGATACATACTAGATCTCATGGCAAAACAAAGGTAAGGATATGGAGTCTAAGAAACTTCTGTTTAATGTGTTTGTCTAGCAAAGCTTTCCCAAGACAAAAATATTTATACTTAATCATATATTTGGCTGATTTTATTAAAAGAGTGAAATAAGTACTATTTAGACAATTAAGGACACATGATTTCTATGTGGTTAGTATGGAAAACAATGGAGCAGAATGGTAAGGGATTGGTAAGGGTTGTGATCTTAAGCTGATACTTTAAGGATAACTAGAATTGACTAGGCTATGAAACAGAATAATTCCTTCCACATGTATCAGCAAAAGCCCAAAATATGACTGGAGCTCTGCTGACTATGATGAGGAGCTAAATGTCCCCCAAAACTGAAGCCATCTTTAAGAGATCATTGTTCATTTGAAATATATATTTTTCAAAAATAGAAGGTAGTTTGAAATCATTTAATGACGATAAAAGAATTACTTGAATAAGTAATATAAAAGCATGTAACTTTATTTTAAGCAGATAGAGCTAATGAATGCTGCCCTCACAAAATATTTACCTTGACAGTTAGGGTTCTTTGCAAACATAATCTTAGTAAACTCCTTTTGCATTTTTTTTCCAGAGTCTGTGCAATAAAATCACTCAATGGTAGTCTGATATTTTTTGAAACAGCTCTAACTATCTGTATTCAGATTTGGAGAATCTGAGGAGAGGGAATTATGAGGCTAGTACATGTTTTTAAGATACAAAACATAGAATGCTCATAATATAATAAAGATTCTGTGAGTCTTTCAAAGCAAACATCAAACATTCATCACAAAACTTCATAATAATGCCTACATCCCTGAAGATGATAGAAAGAAAGTAAGATAGATTTACAGCTTGTGCAAAAGGCACTAATCATTCGGACATTAGATGTGTGAATTCTGCTATGAAAGTGTTGAAAAACAACCTCGGGGTCACTATCTTAGGATAAACTTCAGGTTGGCATGTCATAATGACTAGGTATATACAGAATAGGGTTTTTCAGGTAGCTCAGCTGGTAAAGAACCCACCTGCAACGCAGGAACCCTGGTTCAATTCCTGGATCTGGAAGTTCCCCTGAAGAAGGAATAGACTTACCCACTCTAGTATTCTTGGTCTTCCCTGGTGGCTCAGATGGTAAAGAATCTGCCAGCAATGTAGGCTACCTGAGTTCAATCCCTGAGTTGGGAAGATCCCTCGGAGGAGGGTGTGGCAACTCACTCTGGTATTCTTACCTGCAGAATCCAGATCCTGATGGACAGAGGTGCCTTGTGGCAGGCTGCATTCCTTGGGGTCGCAAAGAGTTGGACATGACAGAATGACTGAGCATATATACAGAAAAATCCTACTTTCCTTTTTATTAAAAGTTTACCTGAATTCTTTTGTTATTTGAACAAGTTAATTAAAGTCAGATTTTATAACATGATAAATACAGACAGTAGGCTTCCTTGGAGTATAGATATAGTAATTGAGTTCTTTTCCAGACTTTAATATTTTGTTCATTTAGACTAAATTCAACATCTTTTTATTTTTTCATGGAAAGGCATTTTATTTTAAATATAGCAGTGTGTACATGTCAATGCCCAAATCTCAACATCATTTTTCAAGTTAACTTTTCAAGTGTTGTATTAGTCAGGGTTCTCCAGAGAAAGAACCAATAGGAGATAGATATAGATAAACATAGGTATATGTAAAATATTAATATACACACATATATTAATATGTACACATATATATGGGGGCTTCCCTGGTGGCTCAGTAGTAAAGAACTGCCTGCCAATGCAAGTAGACACTGAAGACAATGGGCTCAATCCCTGGGTTGGGAAGATCCCCTGGAGAAGAAAATGACAACCCACTTCAGTATTCTTTCCTGGGAAATCCCATGGACAGAGGAGCCTGGGGGTCTGCAGTTCATGGGGTCACTAAAGAGTTGGACGTCTCTTGCTAAGTTTAGATGACTTAGCACCTAAACAACAACTATACACACACACACATCTAGGCATGTGTATATATATATGTGTATATATATATATATATATATATTTATTATAGAAATTGGCTCACATGACTGTGGAAGTTGAGAAGTCTCACAATCTTCTGTCTACAAGCTGGAGAACCAGGAAAGTTGTTATTATAACTTAGTGTGAGTCCAAATGCCAGGGACCCAGGAGCACTGATGTCATAGGGCAGGAGAAGATGGATGTTTCATCTCAAGCAATGAGACATCATTTGCCTTCCTTTGCCTTTCTGTTGTATTCAAGTCCTCAGGGGATTGTTGATGTCCACCCACACTAGGGAGAACAATCTGCTTTACTCTGTCTACCAATTCAAATGCTAAACTTTTCTGGAGATGCCTTCATAGAAACATCGTTTTACCAGATATGTGGGTATTTCTTAGCCTGGACAAGTTTATACATTAACCATCACAAGTGTCTGCAAAGTGTATCATTAAGGATGATACTTAACTGAATGATGCAAGTAAAGGACCAAGTAAAAGGGAATATATTGGGTTAGGAGTAAATGCAACTGTTATAAAGCATTCAGCTATGTTGATAGAAATGGTGAAGTACAGTGTCATTAGCTTACCAGTTACAAAGAATATGGTATATTATGAATAGCTACCAGTATGCTTTATGAAATAGCTAACCCTCTGAATGAGAAAAGAGGAGGTTATAGAGCTTCTCCTGCATCACAGTACCTAATTAGAATAATGCTGCATTAACAGATGGAATGAATCTGATTTAAGTACTTTGATGAAAGTGAAAGAGGAGAGTGAAAAAGTTGGCTTAAAGCTCAACATTCAGAAAACTAAGATCATGGCATCTGGTCCCATGACTTCATGAGAAATAAATGGGGAAACAGTGGAAACAGTGGCTGACTTTATTTTGGGGGGCTTCAAAATCACTGAAGATGGTGATTGCAGCCATGAAATTAAAAGACGCTTACTCCTTGGAAGGAAAGTTATGACCAACCTAGACAGCATATTAAAAAGCAGAGACATTACTTTGCCAACAAAGGTCTGCCTAGTCAAGGATATGGTTTTTCCAGAGGTCATGTATGGATGTGAGAGTTGGACTGTGAAGAAAGCTGAAAGCTGACAAATTGATGCGTTTGAACTGTGGCTTTGGAGAAGACTCTTGAGAGTCCCTTGGACTGCAAGGAGATCCAACCAGTCCATCCTAAAGGAGATCAGTCCTGGGTGTTCATTGGAAGGACTGATGCTGAAGCTGAAACTCCAATACTTTGGCAACCTCATGTGAAGAGCTGACTCATTGGAAAAGACCCTGATGCTGGGAGGGATTGGGGGCAGCAGGAGAAGGGAACAACAGAGATGGCTGGATGGCATCACCAACTTGATGGACATGAGTTTTGGTAAACTCTGGGAATTGGTGATGGACAGGGAGGCCTGGCGTGCTGCTATTCATGGGGCTGCAAAGAGTCGGACATGACTGAGTGACTGAACTGAACTGAACTAAGATACTAAATTTAAGATACTAAATTTGATTTTTCACTTTCTTCAGCTTCTGAAGGTTATTTACATAAACTGGAAAAAAAATTCTGTCATTGGTTGATGATTCTTTGGACCAAATATAAGGAGTTATTTAACATTAACCTCTCCATATCTTAGCTTCCTCACCTGTGAACTGGAGTTAATACTGATCCTTACTTCACAGGTTGCTAAAGTGAAAGTGAATTGGCTCGGTCGTGTCCGATTTGTAGCGACCCCATGGACTGCAGTCTACCAGGGTCCTCCGTCCATGGGATTTTCCAGGCAAGAGTACTGGAGTGGGTAAACATTTCCTTCTCCAGGGGATCTTCCCGACCCAGGGATCAAACCCAGGTCTCCTGCATTGTAGACAGACGCTTTACCGTCTGAGCCACCAGGGAAGTCCACTCACAGTTTGCTAGGAGGATTGCAAATGAGTTAATACTTAAAATACCTAGAGCAATGCCTGATGTATAATGAGTGCCAGGACTATCTGGTGGCGTCCTTTGGTTTTGTGGAGTGCACAGTTTATGTAGCTTTATGCAACATCCTTGGTAAGTCATATTATTCCAATTTTTATAGATGTGGAAACTAGAAATAAAGTCTCACTTATAAGCATTATCAGAGAAGGCAATGGCACCCCACTCCAGTACTCTTGCCTGGAAAATCCCTTGGATGGAGGAGCCTGGTAGGCTGCAGTCCATGGGGTCACTAAGAGATACGACTAAGCGACTTCATTTTCACTTTTCACTTTCATGCATTGGAAAAGGAAATGGCAACCCACTCCAGTGTTCTTGCCTGGAGAATCCCAGGAACTGGGGAGCGTGGTGGGCTGCTGTCTGTGGGGTTGCACAGAGTCGGACACAATTGAAGTGACTTAGCAGCAGCAGCAGCATAAGCATTATGCTCTAATGTCTGCCTTTGGGGATGGTGATGCCATGGAAATACTAAGGTCATCACAATATTGCACTGCTACCTTTTGTCTATTGGCATTAAAGGAATCTCTGATGACCAAATGCATGTTAAATGTCTGCTGACACCTTCATTCTTCCACCATGGTCTTCCCTGGTGGCTCAGGTAGTAAAGAATCTGCCTGCAATGCAGGAGACCTAGGTTGGATCTCTAGGCGGGAAAGATCCCCTGGAGAAGGGAAAGGCTACCCACTGCAGGATTCTTGCCTGGAGAATTCCATGGACAGAGGAGCCTGGCAGGCTACAGTCCATGGGGTTGCAGAGTGGGACACAACTGAGTGACTTTCACTCACTCACACCTTCCTCCAAAAAAGGATAGAATTGCTTACTTTGCCATTCTTGCAGAGCATACCAAGTCTACAGGAGAACTGAAGGCAATTTTCAGATCATACATAAACATACTCAATTGCCTGTATATTTACTGTGAAAAATGCAGAACACTGTGCAGAATATTTAATACTATAGCTAAATATTCTATATTTTGTTTACACATGGTTGAAAACCATTTTGCAAGTTTTACTTATTCGGGTATAGTTTTACATTTCTAAGGAGAGAACATTTTCTTAACAGTTTTTGTTAGCTCACCTGTGTCTAAATAACTCTGTACTTTAAAATGCCATTGTTGTGGGGAGGGGGGTGGGAGGGGGGTTCATGTTTGGGAACGCATGTACACCCGTGGTGGATTCATGTTAATGTATGGCAAAACCAATACAGAATTGTAAAGTAAAATAAAAAATAAATAAATTAATTAATTAAAAATAAAAAAAAATAAAATGCCATTGTCCTTTCAGTATATCGTCATGATCCCTTTTGTTGAATTCTTTGAATTGAATACTAATGATAAATTTATTTTTCCTATCTCCGGTGATTTATTGCTTCCTGTTTTTAAAAACTCTGACTTGTTTTTCATAAACTTAAGCATTTTGTGCTTTTTTCTTTTTTCTTATTTACCTAAAGTAGAAACTCAAATTCATTTCATTTTCATATTATGCACACAAAGTTTAGTATAAATCACCCATACTTCAAACATATCATTTCTTATTAAATAAAACATGGGTTTATCTCACATATTTTGTCTGCTGGTCTGGGATTCTTCCTCTCACAAATGGCCTCTATGCATCCCAATGCTCAATTTATCCTTTGTTCATACAGTGCCAAAATAATTTTTAAATACTTTTATTTTTCTGCTATTTTAAGATCCCATTCCTTAAATTTCTATGTATTTGCTCATAATAGGAGTCAAATCAGTGGGTGAGCTTCCAGTTATTTTTCTTCTGTGCTTCCCCACCTGATGAAATCCTAATGAACAGTGATCTGTTTTCTTTTTTTTTTAATTTTATTTTATTATATTATTTTTATTTATTTATTTATTTATTACTTTACAATATTGTATTGGTTTTGCATAGAAACAAGAAAGAGGCAGAAAAAATTTATTTGCTTATCCAATTATTGGATGGTTCTAGAGACCAGGCTGTATCAATGCATTCACAGTATCACTATGGAGATTCATAAAAGAAAATAAAAGTTTTAAAAGATTTTAATGTCTTGTGTAAGGGAATAGTCTTAAGAGAGTGAAGCTTGTAAATTAGCAGCAAAACCTCAATTGGTGACTTCTGACCTTTAATTCCTCTTTCATTGGATGCTCTAAAATAAGCCTCTGGAAAGTCCGACTTAATTACAAGAGGAATCCCTTAACACATTGACGTTATATTACTCTAAGTGATTAGAACTTCCTGAGAGAGGCAGTATCTTAAAGGGAAGGTCACAGCTCCCAGAGATGGCTTTTTCAAAGAGCTGTCTTCCCATAACCACTTCTGCTCTCTGCAGTTTCAGCTTTGGAGAGTACCAGTCCTGGGAAAGGCACTATTCTTTGTGGCTTTCTTACTTCACGTCCAACTTTTAATAAATTGCCCCTCTCTAAACTCTTCAAATTATCCAATCCACGTGTGCTATTCGTGTTGTTGTTCTTTAGTTGCTAAGTCATGTCTGACTCTTTTGTGACCCCCATGGACCATAACCTGCCAGGCTCCTCTGTCCATGGGATTTTCCAGGCTAGAATACTGGCATATGTGTTTAGTTGCTCAGTTGTATCCAACTCTTTGCAACCCCATGGACTGCAGCCCACCAGGCTCCTCTGTCCATGGGGATTCTCCAGGCAGGAATACTAGAGTGGGTTGCCATTTCCTTCTCCAGAGAATCTTCTTGACCCTGGGATCAAACCCATGTCTTCTCCATTCCTGTTATTCCTGTTCTGACCTTGACTAATAAGGCTGATTTTGGAATAAGACTCAACTAAAATTCAGGCTTCAGGATTTTCTGGTTAGTAACTTTGAGTAACTTACTTAGCCTCTTTGAGTCTCAAATATCTCATCTATAAAGAAAAATAGTAAAACTTACCTCGCTAGGAAGGAATGAACATTAAATGAGATTATATAGGTAAAATGTTAGCCATATCTTTGAAGCATAATAAGTACTTACAATTTCATTTCTTGCCTCTCTTTCCCACACATTTATGTGGTTGCTATCCTTGAAGAACTGGTGGGCCAAGGAAGATTTTGTTATAAAAAGGAAAGTTTCAAAGACCTTTTTTATTTTTCACCACTGTGATTATGACTATTATTAATTTTTGCCAGACCAATCATTTTACAAACTTTGCACTCAATCTTTAGGTCTAAAGTTATATTTTTCTGTGCCTATCTGTGTGTGCACAACAGAATGAGAGAATATGAGTGTGTATTTTTTACTGTGTGCATTAGATGTTTAAATTAAAATAACAAAGCAGCCTTTTGTAACAGTTCAAACAAAAAGAATAAAAAAAGAGTTTAAAGGAAGAGTTTCTCTTTGTCCATTCTACTTTTATCTTCATAGGTCACTCTTGTTAGACTGTGGTGTATGTGCATACACAGACACAGACACATTCATATTTACAAAAATAAGGCCTATATTCTTTTGTTGCTTCAGTGTAGAGAAATACACAAATGAAATCCTATCATACAGATTGCCATGCCTTTTGTTTTTGCTAATTTTTTTTCATTTCCTGAAACCTAAAGAAATGTTATTTTTTATTGTTATATTAGTCCATAAAATTGATGCATGTTTTAATTTATTTTTCTGCTAAATGCACATTTCCCCAGGTTTCACTGCAAAAAGTGCTGTATGCAAATGTGCAGTTTTCTGCAGTGTACATTATTAGAAGTAGAATTCTAGGGTAAAAAAAAAATGCATATTTTTATTTTTGATTGACCCTTCCAAATTGTCTCTTTAAAACTCTCTCAAATTTATTTGTCACATTAGTATAGAAATGTGATAATGTTCCCATACATTTTTTGAATCATAAATATAATCAATGTTATTTTGTATGTATTTGAGTGGATAATGTTATCTTTTTATTTTAATTTGCACTATATTTTTTCCATATATTTGTAGACTAATTGTACTTATTTTTCTATGAAATTCATATTGATACCTTTTTTCTTTGTTGGCCAGTTGTCACATTTGTATTGATTTATTGGAGATCTTTGTATGTTATAAATAAAACTTTGTTCATTATTTATGTTGCAAAAATTTCCCAGCCTATTGTTTGTCTTTTGACTTGGCTTTGGTGTGATGTTTTAAATTCCTATACATTCAAATTTGTCAGTATTTTTTAGACTTCTGGACTGTATATTTTCTTTAGGAAATAATTTTCCAAACAGACTTGCTTTTGTTTTTTTTCCTACATTAACCCCCTTTGAAATGTTAAAATGACCTCCTAAACACAGTTACATAGTCTTTACTATTCTATGTTTAGAGAACGAATGATATATGGAAAAATATAACAGATTAGTAAGAGTCTCTGTGCTGGTACATAGCAGGTCTTAGGAAATATTTGTTAAATAAATGAAATGCAGTGGGCTTCATTGAAAACAAGCAAGTTGTTAACCTTTAATTGGTATGAACTTGATAAATTATTGTCTGTGTTTATACATTTTAAATGGAAATAATAATTCATATTATGATTTTAAAATACATGATTTATAATGTAACTCTTTGTACATAATCAACATTTCATAAATCCATAGTATGAAAAGCAATCAAATATTGAAGTTACCAGGTTGAAGCAAATGAGTGTGGGTGGGTGGCAAGTAGAAAACATCAGAGCTCTCATTACAGTTTCCTGTTTTCACTACCGAAACAGTCTCTAAGACGTCTCTGTACAAGCCTCTAAGCCCCTCCTTTTGAAAGTGAGTGAAGTTGCTCAGTCGTGTCCGACTCTTTGCGACCCCATGGACTGCAGCCCACCAGGCTCCTCCGTCCATGGGATTCTCCAGGCAAGAGTACTGGAGTGTGTTGCCATTTCCTTCTCCAGGGGAATCTTCCCGACCCAGGGATCGAACCCTGGTTTCTCACATTGCAGGCAGACGCTTTAACCTCTGAGCCACCAGGGGAGCTCTCTTTTTGAAAAGATCTATTTAAATCAGTGATTTCTAAAGTCAGTGCTAGAGGTGATCTCTTAGTGTTTAGTAACAAAGTGTTAGAACTTCCATGTATATTAATATGATTTCAATTTTTGCCTGTTTTATAATGCACATATAATATTAACAGTGTTTCTGTCATTGTTTAGCTACTAAGTCAAGTCCAACTCTTTTTGTGACCCCGTGGACTATAGCCCATCAGGCCCCTCTTTCGAAAGGATTTCCAGGCAAGAATGCTGGAGTGGGTTGCCAGTAGTTTAGTGTACTAGTATCAGTTCACTGGCTCAGTCCTGTCCGACTCTTTGTGACCCCATGAATCGCAGCACGCCAGGCCTCCCTGTCCATCACCAACTCCCGGAGTTCACTCAGACTCAAGTCCATCGAGTCAGTGATGCTATCCAGCCATCTCATCCTCTGTACTAGTATATAATGTATAAATAACTTACATATATTGGGATATGAAATTGTATTAAGCCAATTCTAGACATAAAGATTTGAGTCTATGTATTCTAATATTGTGTCTCCATTTTTGTGTTAAATACTATGAGGTTAAAGAAATAGATTAAATATATGACATATATTCCCTGTAGTGAAGGAACCCCCTATTTAATTTATAAGATAATTTTGCCTAGCTGCAAAGAGAGACTCCAGGGTATATCATGTCAACAGAATGATACAGATATGTGTTCAAGGTTATTCAACAAATGGGGACCAGTACAGGTCAAAATGGTGTGGGGAATGAAAAAGAACTTGGTACTCCATGTGAGTCCTAAAAGGTCAAGAAAATTCAAGAAGGTGACTCAGTTTCACTTCCTTGAAATCCTTAACTGGAGAACTAGATTAAAGAGAGGTAAACTAAATAAGCAAGAAATGCCTTCTTCTGTTTATAAAACCCACAGGCTTCTCTGATTAGTAAAGAGAGATATCTGATGGGGTCCTCTGAGTTCTCTGGTCTCATAATTATTAGAATTGGGAATAACCAATCCTTTAATTCTAATCTCATTTTTTGCAAATGAAGAAATTGAAATTGAGGCACAGACATAGCAGGTTAGATACCAAGTCATTGACAGGTCAGCAGCTGAGATCCAAATCTTTGCCCCACCAGCTAGTGTTCTTTCTACATTATTGTGAGTAACATTCAAATTGTACATAATATTATGCAGGATTTTGAGTGGAGAATGGAGGAAAAAGCATAAGGTACAATAAGACATGGAAATAACATAATAACATAATGTACAAAATATACACAATGCTAAATATTCTACTTGGCTTTCTTTTCCCATCTTTGGCCTTGTAGAATGACACAGCATTTCTACATTTTTGTGCTGGAAAATCTCTTCTTTCCTAAGCCAGGCTCTCAGAACTACTCTCTTTATCTTAATGTCAGCCCTTCTTCGAGAGAGATGCTGCATTGCTTCCTTACCCTGCAAGTGGATTATATGGAATTTGTGTTGTCGATTCATCTATTTTTTCTTTTAATTAATGACTGCATTCGTGAAAATTGATTGGTCTTGTTATGGTTCTAGCATTGACTGTATCCAGACTTTAAAGCTATAATATGACATAAAGAGATTCCTGCTTACAAGTCAAGAAAGGATTATCTTCTAGTTTTTTACATATAAAAGTAACTTATAACTGACTTTCAGTAAGTAGCTACATAGCTAGCTCCTTATCTCACTCCATTCTCTCTTTCAATATTCTGGGGAGGGTCATTGCCATTCTCTAGGGATCTTTGGAAGGTGAATTGGTCTGTATTATTGTTCCTTAAAATGATTGCTTGGCTAATATTTATGTCTATTGTAAATTATAAATGTATCTACACACTTAGACCTTGGGAACAAAATTACATAAAAATACTAACACTTTTTATGACACTCAGATGGGAATATCTCCTTTATAACTTAAAAATCAGAGACATTCAGAAGACAAACCTAAGTTTCCTAACCATCAGAACTCTAGATTTAATGACATAGGCAAGACAGAAAATTTCAAAAGTAAGATTCCTGAGAAAAATGCTTTCTGTATTGAAATGAGCTTTTGTCTCCTTACTTGCTCCAGAGATCAAACCAGTGAGAGGCATTTCCATTATTCATAGTCATTATGACAGCAATTGAAGTTTATGGTAGCCTTTTCTATAAATGTCTATTGCTGATGGAATCATAATATCATGTGGCATACAAATGAGGTAATTCATAGTATCACCATGGGGCATCTCATATTTTTCAGGAAGGTTGAATAGAATAGAATATATATTTACTCCTTTTAGTTTTAATTTTGCCTTTGACATGAAATGAGAAAATACTGATTTCTGTCTCTGCACAGCTTTCCATTTGTCTGTCTTATCTCTGAATAAGCATTGAGGCCTTATTTGACATGAATTTACCCATTTCTAATATAACTACAGTGTTAGAACTTACTAATTTTAGTCTTATGAAAGTGACAGATATCTGAGCCCAGGTGGATTCCTGAGGGGAGTTTAGCATAAGTGATGTACTCTACTTGGTCACCATTTTTAGAAAGTTGATTATTACTGGTTCCAAACAGTAAGAGCACAGTAAGTGTTTACTCTGTTGAATTAAACTACCTCAATCAGGAAGCTCACTATACTAAGATAATACAACATGAGAGTTCATAGAGAAAGCTGATTTTCTCTGAGAAAATTAAACCCCACATTACAGCATTTATGGAGTTCATGAAACCAAATGGTAATGTATATGTGCTGAAAGTGTAAAAGAACTATAAGTATACCTGTAAACACAGATACCCATGTATACATATATAATATTATAACAAATTATTTTCCTTAAGGTTTTTGGTAAATAATAGAGCGGTAAAATAATTGGCCCCACCTTATCTTTTCTGTGGAAGAAAAGAGGCATTCACTTACCCAGAAAGGAACTCATTCTACCTTCAGCAACCATCCCTACCCCTAACCAGTTATTAGTAAAATAGGAAAGTCTGAGATTCATAGGACTATATGAGTCAGGGGTGGGGTCACTGTGCTGAAGTATGGGCAGTAATCCTGATGGACACCTGATGTATGACTAGATACGAAAAACAAGCACTTGGGCTTTCGACTTCCAAACACTGAGTATGTTAGGAAGACCATTTTCTAAGCATTTGCATGAAATGATTTTTTATAATAAACACATGGGATATAATATAATTTCACTTTTTACAAAACATAGATTTATTCTAAAAAGTTATTAACAAAAGTGTAGACTGGCAATGCAAGCAATTTTCAGCTTGTTGGCTTCACCTTCTTTCAGTCTTATCAGCATCTCTCTGAACCTGTACTGGAGAAGTCTCAAATTGAGGTCCTTTGGGAATAGAAGGCTTGGAAAAGCATTCCCTTCCACTCTGGTGGGAACGAGACCTTATTTTAACAGACATATTTTCAGTTGGTAAGAGTCACGAGAAGGGATGAACAAATGGTTTGGACTCTGCAAAACTCAGTTGTGAAAACTTAGTGGGAGGGTAGTGTCTATTTTCTTCCTGCCTAGTGTTTCTGTTTGTTACTGGGTATTTTTTGGTCTTTTCCATGTATTATTTGACATTTGTCTAGGCATTTTCTTGAATTGGTTTTGATTGCAAATTAAGAGATTATTCAGTTGTTTAAAATATAGACTTAAAAATAAATGACTGCTTAATTTCTGTTGCTCTGCTGTTTATCCATTTCTCTAATGAATTATCAATCACACTTTGGGGATTAGGACATACTGACTTTTCCAGTGATAATATATAGTGGTAATATAGTCCACAAATATGTCTGATGCTACCACTGCATAATTACCTTGCTGTGGTGGAAAAGGTTTTATAGCCAGCTCTAGCTCTGGGGGAAAGAGAACATCTAGTTGAATTGAATGTGACCTGAAAGGGCTCCACTCTTTCTCATAAAATTGTTCATAGACTTCTTGAGCCACAATTTTGAACCGCGTCTGTCTAACTCCTTTTCCCTGGCATTGTCCAATCCTCTCTCTCTCTCTCCCATCTATTGATCAGTGTTTTAACTGTATTTTGCTACTTACAAGAGATGTTGCTATTATCTGCTTTTTGCCTCGTAATGAATACTGCACTGAAAACTGGTGCTCTTCAGTCATTAAGCTGCCATGATCTTGAGGTACTGCTGAAATGCCAGTGCTTTATTGAACACCTGCAGAACATAGTTTGGACATTTTTGACATATATTGAATATATAAACATTCATATTTGTGATGGATGTATTTATCTTGCATGCTTAATCTACACTACATGTATATAATACCAATTCTACAGTAACTTTCATGAAAAAATAAGTGGAACTTCACTAAAATTTAAAAATCTGTTCTGTGAAAGACAATGTCAAGAGAATTATAAGAAACCACAGACTGAAAGAAAATATTTGCAAAGTACACGTCTAATAAAAGACTGCTAATGAAAATATTCAAAGAACTCTTAAAATTCAACAATAAGAAAGCAAACATCACAACTAAGAATGTAGTTGTGTAAGACTGTAACAAATACCTTCTGAAAGAAGATATACATGTGTTTTACATCATATGTCATCCTGGAAATGCAAATTAAAACAACAAGAAGATAAATCATTACCCATGTATCAAATGGCAAAATCTGGGACAGTGACAACACCAAAAGCTGGCGAGAAACTAGAGCAACAGAAACTCTCGTTCACTGCTGGTGGTTATACAAAATGATACAACTATTTTGGAAGATAGGTTAGTAGTTTCTTACAAAACTAAACGTACTGTTACTACACAATTCATCAATTGTGTTCCTTTGTATTCATATTTATCCAAAGAACTTGTCTGTATACACACTAAAACCTGAACAGAAATGTTAATAATTGTGGAAACCTGTGGAGCAACCAAGATACCCTTCAGTGGTTTGAAGATACCCTTTAGTGAATGGAGCTGTGGAGCATCCAGACAATGTATTATTATTCAGTGCTAATAAGAGTTGAGCCGTCAAGCCGTGAAAAGTTATGATGAAAGCTTAAATGCATATTATTAAGTGAAAAGGACAATCTAAAAAGGCTATATCTATTATTTCAACTCTGTGACATTCTGGAAAAGACAAAACTATGAAGATAATAAATAGATCAGTGGTTGCCAGAGGCTGAGAGAGGGGGAAGGAGAGATGAATAGGCAGAACACAGAGGGCTCTTAGGGCAGTGAAAAATATTCCTGATGCTATAATAATGATGGCTATATCTCACTGTATATTTGTCAAAACTCATAGAACATACACTTCTAACTTTGGGTGAATATGACCTAATATAGGTTCCTCCTTGGTAAAAAATGTATTATTCTGATGGGTGATGTTGATAACTGAAAAGGTTATACATGTTGAGTGGCAAAGGTAATAAGAGACACCCTTCACATCAATTTTTTGTGAGCATAAAACTGATCTAAAAATTGTCTTTAAAATATCTAAAAAATAGTTTCAAGAGAGAAACAGAAGTCTCAGAAAAGAAGTAAACATTATAAAGAACACAATGGCACATTTAGAAGTAAAAAATACAAGTATAAAAATAAAAACTCAATGGACACACTCAACAGCAATGTGGAAAAGACAGATGAGCCAGTAAATATAAAATAATAGAAATAAAACTGAGACATAAAACACTAGAAATCACCCAGTCTGAACAACAAAGTGATATATATTGGAAAAATTATAAAATTTCAGAGACATGTAGGGCTTTAACTAAAGTATTGCTTTGAGTCAGCAGAATCCTAGAAGGAGAGGAGTAAAAGTATGGGATTTACAAAGCACTGGGAGAAATAATGGCTGAACATTTCTCAACTATTACAAAACCCTGAAACCTACAGATTAACAAAGCTTAGTAAACTTCAAACAAAGTAAACTCAAAGATATCTGCACTGACATATCCTATTCAAACTTCTGAAGACTAGACACAAAGAAAATATTGAAAAAGCTAGAGAGAAATGACTCATTCCTGGAAGGAAAAGCAATTGGAACAACAGCCAGTTTCTAAGAAGAAACCATAGTGACTAGAAGGAAGTGACACAGTATTTTTCTAATGAAAAATAAAATATCTGTTGACCTAGAATTCTTTATCAGTCAGAAATTATTGGAAAATTCTAGATCATTCAGAAATGCAAACATCTCACCAATGTCAAATTTCTGCTTTTGTTATTGTATTATAACTAAGATATAACAATTGGAATGAAATTGGGTGAAGGTGGCATAAAATCTAGCTGTAAATCTTTGTGAATTCCTATGAATCTAAACATATTTTAGGATAAGAAAGTTTTTTTTAAAGTTTAACAAATTAGCTTAAGTCTCACATTTAGTGTTAAAGACACCGTCACTGGTTGGCAGAAGTCTAGTAGCAATCCACAAGTTTCATGTACTTTCTTGAGCCCCCTCAGCCATATTTTTAAGGAAAATGAAATGATTTATATTTTACTATTAAGAAACATGAAATGTGTTTGGACTCCCAGCCATTCATTTTCAAAAATTTCATGTAATTCCTCAGAACCTAGCAGGTCAGAGGCAGAATTCTCCACAGAATCATATAGTATTTACTTTGATTTTTGTCTTAAAGATCTTTTTCTCTCTCTCCTCGTGTGTGTGTGTGTGTGTGTGTGTGTACACACGTGCACTTTCCAGGTGGTGCTAGTGGTAAAGAACCCACCTGCCAGCTCAGGAGATGTAAGAGACAGAGGCTCGATCCCTGGATTGGGAAGATCCTCTGAGGAGGGCATGGCAACCCTCTCCAGTATTTTTTCTTGGAGAATCCCCATGAACATAGGAGCCTGGTGGGCTGTGGCCCATAGGGTTGCAAAGAAATGGACACAACTGAAGGAATTAGCAGCGTGGAGTGGGTTGCATGCCCTCCTCCAGGGGATCTTCCCAACCCAGGGATTGAACCCACATTTCTTATGTCTCCTGCATTTACAGGAGGGTTCTTTACCACTAGCACCACCTGGGAAGCCCACATATGTATACACACGCACACACACACATACACACACACGTCTATGTATAAAGTGACTTATAAAAATCACTCCCAGGAACTATTGATTTTCACTTTTTAAAATATATATTTGGAAAGCAAGTGCTAATCTTTGTATAACCATTTTATTATGTTTTTAAGATAGTTTACCTTTTTTAAATATAAACTTTGTTTATTTTAATTGGAGGCTAATTACTTTACAATATTGTTAAGATAGTTTACCTTTGAAATATCCTAGCTATTCTTAACTTGATAATTTTAGAGAAAAGTAATACTTAGTATGAGTTTAGCACTCTGAATGGGTAAGTTTCTTTTTAATAATGCAGTACTTAATATTGCCCATGGGCAGTTTGATGTATCACTGCCAGTTTGCCGCAGAGCTGTGAGTGCAGTGCTGTGTAGCTATGTAGCCTCTCTCTCCATAGGCCACAAGTTAAGGGATAGTCACTCAGTCATGTCCTTTCTTTGTGAGACCATGGACTATATAGGCCAGAATACTGGAGTGGGTAGCCTTTCCCTTCTCCAGGGGATCTTCCCAACCCAGGGATTGAACCCAGGTCTCACACACTGCAGGAGATTCTTTACCTGCTGAGCCACAAGGGAAGCCCAAGCATACTGGAGTGGTTAGCCTATCCCTTCTCCAGGGGATCTTCCCAACCCAGGAATCAAACTGGGGTCTCCTGCATTGCGGATTCTTTACCAACTGAGCTATCAGGGAAGCCACAAGAGCTCTTCTCAAGACCACTTTTTATTGAGAGGTGGTTCCCAAGGCACCAACAAAAGATTTTTAAAGCATCTCTTGGAGAGAATCTGCATCAAGCGAAAACCCAGAGGCAAGGTGGAATCACAAAAGAGCTTTTAATGGGAAGGGGTTGCTTGAATGTTAAACAATCTCAGTTGGGAAGCTGGCAAATGTAAAGAAATCATTTTTTGACACTGAATGTGCTTTCTAACCTCAAATGCTGGAGTACTTGGTGAATTATTGTAATGAGCAAAATCGCCTAACAAAGCTGAATCAAAAACTCAGGGCCATGATGAAGTGAATTTGCCTCCTCCATCTTAATTTTTGTGGTTTTACCTAGTGCAGATATTAGTTTATTTCTACAGTGGTAGGGTTCAATGGAAAAATATATAATCCTGATTATATTCTTATTTAATAAAATGGAGGAAACAATTTGTACATCTATTTGGAAGAATTTGAATTTTCTAGCTATCACTTAGAAGTCAGTAGCAAATAGCTTATGGTAGCTTACTGGATTTTCAAAAACTAGTCATTGAATAAAGAATTTTTGATGAAATACAGATTTATTTTAGAAAATATTTATAGAGATATCTTTAAAATTATTGGATTAAAGAAATGAACACTGAGATTGGGCAGCATCAAGGGAAGTGCTTGAAGGGTTTCAAACTGTGAGATATTGAAAAAAATTTACAAGATTTTATAGGCCCCAGATTTTATTGGGAAAATTGAAACTGAAAATGTTGATAGTGGAAGCAACCAGCCTTTTTCAAAGAGGATATTGGACTGTGATTCCTTGGCAAAAGCAACTAATCCTTGCCAAGTGCAACTTCACAGAAGAGTTAGATTCGTGTACATTTTTCAAATTTGAAATGCAAATCAGTAGTACTTTTAGCATATTCTTAATAACTTCTACATTCTTAGAATTGTTCATCCACTTTAGGAGCTTCATGGGTTATTCATTGTCTGGTTAACATTTAATTTATAGGAGGGACACAATATTCCGTTCAGTTCAGTTCAGTCGCTCAGTCATGTCTGACTCTGCGACCCCATGAAGTGCAGCACGCCAGGCCTCCCTGTCCATCACCAACTCCCGGAGTTCACTCAGACTCACATCCATCGAGTCTGTGATGCCATCCAGCCATCTCATCCTCTGTCGTCCCCTTCTCCTCCTGCCCTCAATCCCTCCCAGCATCAGGGTCTTTTCCAATGAGTTGACTCTTCGGATGAGGTGGCCAAAGTACTGCAGTTTCAGCTTCAGCATCAGTCCTTCCAATGAATACCCAGGAGTGATCTCCTTTAGGATGGACAGGTTGGATCTCTTTGCAGTCCAAGGGACTCTCAAGAGTCTTCTCCAACACCACAGTTCAAAGCATTAATTCTTCGGTGCTCAGCTTTCTTCACAGTCCAACTCTCACATCCGTACATAAACACTGGAAAAACCATAGCCTTGACTAGACAGACCTTTGTTGGCAAAGTAATGTCTGTCCTTTTTAAAATGCTGTCTAGGTTGGTCATATTTTTCCTTCCAAGGAGTAAGCATCTTTTAATTTCATGGCTGCAGTCACCATCTGCAGTGATTTTGGAGCCCCCAAAAATAAAGTCTGACAGTTTCCACTGTTTCCCCATGTATTTCCCATGAAGTGATGGGACCAGATGCCATGATCTTAGTTTTCTGAATGTTGAGCTTTAAGCCACCTTTTTCACTCTCCTCTTTCACTTTCTTTTTTTTTTTTCATTTTACTTTATTTTACTTTACAATACTGTATTGGTTTTGCCATACATCAGCATGAATCCGCCACGGGTATACATGAGTTCCCAATCCTGAACCCTCCTCCCACCTCCCTCCCCATACCATCTCTCTGGGTCATCCCAGTGCACCAGCCCCAAGCATCCTGTATCCTGCATTGAACCTAGATGGGCGATTTGTTTCTTACATGATATTATACATGTTTCAATGCCATTCTCCCAAATCATCCCACCCTCTCCCTCTCCCTCTCCCACAAAGTTCAAAAGTCTGTTCTATACATCTCTGTCTCTTTTGCTGTCTTACATACAGGGTTATCATTACCATCATTCTAAATTCCATATATATGTGTTAGTATACTGTATTGGTGTTTTTCTTCCTGGCTTACTTCACTCTGTATAATCGGCTCCAGTTTCATCCACCTCATTAGAACTGATTCAAATGTATTCTTTTTAACGGCTGAGTAATACTCCATTGTGTATATGTACCACAGCTTTCTTATCCATTCATCTGCTGATGGACATCTAGGTTGCTTCCATGTCCTGGCTATTATAAACAGTGCTGCGATGAACATTTGGGTATACATATCTCTTTCAATTCTGGTTTCCTTGGTGTGTATGCCCAGCAGTGGGATTGCTGGGTCATATGGCAGTTCTATTTGTAGTTTTTTAAGGAATCTCCACACTGTTCTCCATAGTGGCTGTACTAGTTTGCTTTCCCACCAACAGTGTAAGAGGGTTCCCTTTTCTCCACACCATCTCCAGCATTTATTTCTTGTAGACTTTTGGATAGCAGTCATTTCTGCCTGGTGTGAAATGGTACCTCATTGTGGTCTTGATTTGCATTTCTCTGATAATGAGTGATGTTGAGCATCTTTTCATGTGTTTGTTAGCCATCTGTATGTCTTCTTTGGAGAAATGTCTATTTAGTTCTTTGGCCCAATTTTTGATTGGGTCATTTACCTTATCTTTGACAAAGGAGGCAAGAATATACAATGGAGAAAAGACAATCTCTTTAACAAGTCGTGCTGGCAAAACTGGTCAACCACTTGCAAAAGAATGAAACTAGAACACTTTCTAACGCCATACACAAAAATAAACTCAAAATGGATTAAAGATCTAAACGTAAGACCAGAAACTATAAAACTCCTAGAGGAGAACATAGGCAAAACACTCTCCCACATAAATCACAGCAGGATCCTCTATGACCCACCTCCCAGAATACTAGAAATAAAAGCAAAAAGAAACAAATGGGATCTAATTAAAATTAAAAGCTTCTGCACAACAAAGGAAACTATAAGCAAGGTGAAAAGACAGCCTTCGGAATGGGAGAAAATAATAGCAAATGAAGCAACTGACAAACAACTAACCTCAAAAATATACAACTCATGCAGCTCCTCTTTCACTTTCATCAAGAGGCTTTTTAGTTCCTCTTCACTTTCTGCCATAAGGGTGGTGTCATCTGCATATCTAAGGTTATTGATATTTCTACCGGCAATCTTGATTCCAGCTTGTGCTTCCTCCAGCCCAGCGTTTCTCATGAAGTATTCTGCATAGAAGTTAAATAAGCAGGGTAACAATATACAGTGTTGACGTACTCCTTTTCCTATTTGGAACCAGTCTGTTTTTCCATGTCCATTTTGAGCTGTTGCTTCCTGACCTGCCTATAGGTTTCTCAAGAGGCAGGTCAGGTGGTCTGGTATGCCTATCTCTTTCAGAATTTTCCACAGTTTATTGTGATCCACACAGTCAAAGGCCTTGGCATAGTCAGTAAAGCAGAAATAGATGTTTTGCTGGAACTCTCTTGCTTTTTCGATGATCCAGTGGATGTTGGCAATTGGATCTCTGGTTCCTCTGCCTTTTCTAAAACCAGCTTGAACAACTGAAAGCTCATGGTTCACATATTGCTGAAGCCTGGAGAATTTGAGCATTACTTTACTAGAGTGTGAGATGAGTGCAATTGTGCGGTAGTTTGAGCATTCTTTGGCATTGCCTTTCTTTGGGATTGGAATGAAAACTGACCTTTTCTAGTCCTGTGGCCACTGCTGAGTTTTGCAAATTTGCTGGCATACTGAGTGCATCACTTTCACAGGACCATCTTTTAGGATTTGAAACAGCTCAACTGGAATTCCATCACCTCCACTAGCTTTGTTTATAGTGATGCTTTCTAAGGCCCATTTGACTTCACATTCCAGGATGTCTGGCTCTAGGTGATTGATTACACCATCGTGATTATCTGGGTTGTGAATATCTTTTCTGTACAGTTCTTCTGTGTATTCTTGCCACCTCTTAATATCTTCTGCTTCTGTTAGGTCCATACCATTTCTGTCCTTTATTGAGCCCATCTTTGCATGAAATCTTCCCTTGTATCTAATTTTCTTGAAGAGATCTCTAGTCTTTTTCATTCTGTTGTTTTCCTCCTTTTCTTTGCATTGATCACTGAGGAAGGCTTTCTTATCTCTCCTTGCTATTCTTTGCAACTCTGCATTCAGATGCTTATATCTTTCCTTTTCTCCTTTGCTTTTTGCTTCTCTTCTTTTCACAGCTATATGTTAACCTTCCTCATACATATTTTCACTTTATTTGTTTTTTTTAGATATGTTAAATTTAGTTTTTTCATTGTTACTTCTGTATTTTTTATACTGTCCCTCAATCACATAATTGGAAAAGTCTCTTAAGATTGGTTAGAGATGATATGGGGTGGGAGGTGGGAGGGGGATTCAGGATTGGGAGCTTGTATACACCCGTGGTGGATTCATGTCAATGTATGGCAAAACCAATACAGTATTGTAAAGTAAAATAAAGTAAAAATAAAATTAAAAAAATAAATAAATAAAATAAAAACAATTCTTAAAAAAAAAGATTGGTTCTTTGTATAATAATAAGATGATTGTGATTTAGATTGTCACCTTGAGATGATATATGTGTAAAGTATAAATAGAAACATTTATATAAATGCTACCTTTATATAAATTTTGGGAACACGCAAATCTGATGGTGTAATGATTTGGGATAAAGAGCAGAAAAATACAGAGTTTAAATGAGAAGTTCACTGATAAAAAGTAGAAGCTGATCTGTTTGGATTGGCTATGTGTTCAGACTTGGTACCCCCATGGGGGCTTTCCTGGTGGCTCAGACAGTAAAGCATCTCCCTGCAATGCAGGAGGCCAGGGTTCAGTCCCTGGGTCGGGAAGATACCCTAGAGAAAGGAATGGTTTGGGGATTCCCTTGTAGCTTAGTTGGTAAAGAATCTGCCTGTGATGCAGAAGACCTGAGGCTTGATCTCTGGGTCGGGAAGATCCCCTGGAGAAGGAAATGGCAGCCCACTCCGTTATTGGTGCCCAGAGAAGATCCTCTTATGAAACATTATCAAGGGTGACATGAAACTATTGGTGTATTAACATCATATTTGAACAAAACATGATAACTCCTCTGGTAAGTCAATTGAGACTTTATTTTTTTATTGGAGGATAATTGCTTCACAATATTGTATTGGCCTCTGGCATACATCAACATAAATCAGCTGCAGGTATACATATGTCCACTCCCTCTTGAACCCCACTCCCATATCTCACCCCATCCAACCCCTCTAAGTTGTCACAGAGCACTAGGTTGGGCTCCCTGTCTCACACAGCAGATTCCTACTTGCTATCTATCGAGAATCTTTTTTTTAAATCACAAAATAATGCTTTCCAAAACAAAATTGATGAGTTTAATTACTAAAGGCTAAGATGGTGATTGCAGCCATGAAATTAAAAGATGCTTGCTCCTTGGAAGAAAAGTTACGACAGACCTAGACAGCGTATTAAAAACCAGAGACATAACTTTGCCTGCAAAGGTCCGTCTAGTCAAAGCTGTGTTTTTTCCAGTAATCATATACAAATGTGAGAGCTGGACAATAAAAGAGGCTGAGCGCTGAAGAATTGATGCCTTTGAACTGTCGTGTTGGAGAAGACTCTTGAGAGTCCCATGGACAACAAGATCAAACCAGTCAATCCTAAAGGAAATCAACCCTGAATTTTCATTGGAAGGACTAATGTTGAAGCTGAAATTCTAGTACTTTGGCCACCTGAAAACGAAGAACTGACTCCTTGGAAAAGACTGGGGAAGATTGAAGGCAAAAAGAGAAGGGGACAACAGAGGATGTGATGGTGGGATGGCATCACCAACTCAATGGACTTGAGTCTGAGCAAACTCCAGGAGATGGTGAAGGACAGGGAAGCCTGGCATGTCACAAAGTTCATGGTCGCAAAGAGCCCAACATGACTGAGCAACTGAACGACAACAACAATAAATTATATATCAATAAAACTGCTGTCAAAAATGCATTAGAAATTTCTGTAGACTTCTGTCTTCCAATCTGCATGAAAGCTCTCTAGCCTCCAAACTGAGCTATCATTCTGGAGGTTCTCTTCAGTATTTAAATGGGTATTTCCTTATTTTCTTTTTTTTTTTTTAAAGGTGTATATCATAATGATTTAATTTACATACATCATGAAATCATTACCACAATAAGTTTCATGAACACCCATAATCTTATATAAATACAACATTTTTAAAAAATAAAGAAAAAACAAACAAACAGGGGAGTATCATTTGCAACTGGGCCATTTAATAACTCATGATTGTATTTCCTTCTTTTCTCTTTTTCACAGTATCTCCTATTTCTTGGATCCTAGCTCTTCCCCTGCTGACATATCCTTCATAGTTTTAGTGGCAGATTGCTAAGGTTGAGTTCATGGCAGGTACACTTTTTAAACCAATACAGAATTGTAAAGTAAAATAAAAAATAAATTAAAAAAAATAAACTATAAAAAAATAAAGTAAAATAAAATAAAAAAATCTTATAAGCCTTGTTAAAAATAATGGATCTCTTTTAAAAAAAATAAAATAAAAAATGTGTATATCTGACAAAATGTTACCTTTGATACTTAATGGAGAAGTTTCTCTGTGAATGATGCTCTAGACTTGGTGCCATTTCATTCAAAATTTTGAGACCATTGCTCCATTGTATTTCAGTTTTCAATGATACAAATGAAAATTTCAATATTGAAAGTTATTATGATGTTGGCATATGTGTGTAAGTTTTATTATTCAGTATTCTGATTGTTCTTGCCCTTGGTTGGTCCCTTCTATACAAAAAAATATGTCTTTCAATTCTGGGAAATATACTTGTAATTTTTCTTTGATATTTGTTCTCAGTAATGACCTATCATTGTTAGTTAGCACATTATAATTTAGTAGAAGTGAACTACTAGAAGGAAAATTTTATTGGAACCTGAACTATACCTCAAATATACCTATATAGTAAGATGCTATATATATATATATTCCTTGGAGAAACTATGATAATTTCATCCCTTTCTTCAGTGTGAAAAAGAACATTATTTTCAGAAATGTTAGCATCTTTTTAAAATATTAGCTAAAATCTATGGTCTGTGACTATTCTGTAAGAACATTAACCTCCAATTAAAATAAATAAATCTATATTTTAAAAAAAGAACATTAACTCGTCTATGGATGTTGTAAATTTGAGGAACATGGACATAACCCTTATTTCCCTTTTTCCAGCTATTACAATGACCTTTAAATGAAAGACGTAGTATTGTTTTGCCTCTGACTTGTGGCAAGAATTAAATCTGAAATCTTAATAGTGGCTGTTTCTCACTGAGAATATTCCTAGCAGCTAAAATTAGCATATGTGATGGACATAACCTCAGATGTCATTTAAATTCTTATAAAATTCCTAATGTGACCAGCAAGTACATGTCATAGACTTACTGAATCTCAACAAAGAACTCTAGAAGTGCCCATGGCAGAGTCCTACATTTTATGCTGCTTAAACAGAGGATTAAGCCCTCTTTGTGGGCTATTTATTAATAGGCTCCTAGTTCATAATGGCACCCCACTCCAGTAGTCTTGCTTGGAAAATCCCATGGAAGGAGGAGCCTGGTGGGCTGCAGTCCATGGCTTCGCTAAGAATCGGACACGACTGAGCAACTTCACTCTCACTTTTCACTTTCATGCATTGGAGAAGGAAATGGCAACCCACTCCAGTGTTCTTGCCTGGAGAATCCCAGGGACGGGGGAGCCTGGTGGGCTGCCGTCTATGGGGTCACACAGAGGCAGACACGACTGAAGTGACTTAGCAGCAGCAGCAGTTCATAATAGCTCACCTGCTTGGTTGACATCCTCAGTTCAGTTCAGTTCAGTTCAGTTCATTTCAGTCTCTCAGTCGTGTCCGACTCTTTGGGACCCCATGAATCGCAGCACGCCAGGCCTCTCTGTCCATCACCATCTTCCAGAGTTCACTCAGACTCACATCCGTCGAGTCCGTGATGCCATCCAGCCATCTCATCCTCTGTCGTCCCCTTCTCCTCCTGCCCTCAATCCCTCCCAGCATCAGAGTCTTTTCCAATGAGTCAACTCTTCGCATGAGGTGTTCAAAGTACTGGAGTTTCAGCTTTAGCATCATTCCTTCCAAAGAAATCCCAGGGTTGATCTTCAGAATGGACTGGTTGGATCTCCTTGCAGTTCAAGGGACCCTCAAGAGCCTTCTCCAACACCAAGTTCAAACGCATCAATTCTTTGGTGCTCAGCCTTCTTCACAGTCCAACTCTCACATGTATGGACATGACCACAGGAAAAACCATAGTCTTGACTAGATGGACCTTAGTCGGTAATGTCTCTGCTTTTGCATATACTATCTAGGTTGGTCATAACTTTTCTTCCAAGGAGTAAGTGTCTTTTAATTTCATGGCTGCAGTCACCATCTGCAGTGATTTTGGAGCCCAAAAAATAAAGTCTGACACTGTTTCTACTGTTTCCCCATCTATTTCCCATGAAGTGATGGGACCAGATGCCATGATCTTCGTTTTCTGAATGTTGAGCTTTAAGCCAACTTTTTTGCTCTCCTCTTTCACTTTCATCAAGAGGCTTTTTAGCTCCTCTTCACTTTCTGCCATAAGGGTGGTGTCATCTGCATATCTGAGGTTATTGATATTTGTCCCGGCAATCTTGATTCCAGCTTGTGTTTCTTCCAGCCCAGCGTTTCTCATGATGTACTCTGCATAGAAGTTAAATAAGTAGGGTGACAATATACAACCTTGACGCACTCCTTTTCCTATTTGGAACCAGTCTGTTGTTGACATACTAGTAAACCACAGATTTTCAGCCACTTGTTTTCTCACTGATCTTGCTCATATTCTGTATATGAAGGAAAAGATTGAAATCTTATTCACCTAACTACTCTAATTCAACTAATTTAAGAACTCTAAAGAGTCCAAAGAGAATTTGAGATCCAGAAATTTTTCTGTTTATTTTGTTATCAGTGTCACATATACCAGACCCTTCAGGTCATGTTTTAGTTTTCCAAGAGCCTCTTTCTGCAACAACATCTCAAAAAACTCAAAAGTCCTACTCTTGATTCAGTTACTCCTACTTGAGCCCTGTATTTGGAGTAAAGATGGGAGAGCAGGAAGAGATCAAGATGCTGCTGTACCCTTCCAGTTTTCCCACAAAGCATGTTGTATGGAAAATTTTAGCATTTTAGAGTACCTGGAATACTTTTATTCACCTTTATTGAAAAATACTTGAAACACATCATGTATAAGTTTAATGCAGTGTTTGATTTGCATTTATTGTAAATAGATTAACCCAATAGTCTGAGGTAGCATCCACTTTCACATATAAATACAATAAAAAAAAAGAAAAAAGGGGGAAAATCCTCTTTATAATGAGGATTCTTAGGATTTATTCTTATTGCAACTTTCCTATATATCATAAAGCAGTTCTCGCTGAAATATGATAGATTCTATTACAATCTCAAACTGATCTCACATTATAGAAAAAGCTACAGTTCATGTGTTTCACAGTCATCAACAGAGACTCTTATAGTCATCCCAGGGCAAGAAATATAATATAGCCAACTTGCATGAGGGACTGAAACTAGAAAGCAAGAAAATGGGTAATTTCTCAGTACCTTAGATATTATGAAATGTCTCTGCCTCATCTCTCTTTTGCTGTATTTGTCCCCCTGCTTCCCTCTCTAAACTATTTTTCTCTGCTTGTACATGGTTGGCGTGGCCATTCCCTTACAATCCTTGCTGTTTCATTGACATTGCAGGATTTCAGTTGTGCCCCCACCTTACACAGACTGACAACAGTGCCAATGTCTTGCTGATCAATTACTGAAGGAAAAGGAATAGTTTATTCTGTACTATGGACTGGTTTCCCCTAAGTTAGTGGTTCATATTCAATCTAATCAGCTGTTGACAGAATGGAGTTGTCTAGAGCTGATTTTAGGGTAGGAGTTTGGTCTGTAGGGGGAGTGCTGTATTAAGTGCTTAATCCACAGCACATCATAAAAGCATCTTGACGATACTGTGAGGTGGTTGGCTTTATGTCAGGTTCACAAAATAAGGGAACTAAGGAGTAGGGAATTTAAATAAGCATTTTCGTATCACATAGTTTAACTGACATGTCCATTATTTGAATATAAACTCAGCTAATTCCAAAATCCGTGCCCTTAACCAGTATTCTTTCATCAGTGACTAATCCTTTACCCAAATCAGACTCTCTCTCTAAGTGGCTGTCTCAGCGCTATAGTAATGGTACCCTCTGTCTGCTGTTTTTATAGGTGTTGAACTGTCTTCCCTAAAGAATCCTCTTCAGTCAGGACACATACCATTTGAGACATGAGGGAGGCAAATGCTAGATGGTAAATGAATGCGGGTACGTGGAGTGCCCCCATCGCTTTGCAAGACACTGTCTGTGGTCATGTGACCAAGCGCACTCCATCCTTGCTATTCTGTTCAGTTCAGTTCAGTCACTCAGTCATGTCCGACTCTCTGTGACCCCATGAATCGCAGCACGCCAGGCCTCCCTGTCCATCACCATCTCCCAGAGTTCACTCAGACTCATGTCCATCGAGTCAGTGATGCCATCCAGCCATCTCATCCTCTGTCGTCCCCTTCTCCTCCTGCCCCCAATCCCTCCCAGCATCAGAGTCTTTTCCAATGAGTCAACTCTTCGCATGAGGTGGCCAAAGTACTGGAGTTTCAGCTTTAGCATCATTCCTTCCAAAGAAATCCCAGGGCTGATCTCCTTCAGAATGGACTGGTTGGATCTCCTTGCAGTCCAAGGGACTCTCAAGAGCCTTCTCCAACACCAGAGTTCAAAAGCATCAATTCTTCGGTGCTCAGCCTTCTTCACAGTCCAACTCTCAGATCCATACATGTAGTTACCCTCAAATTCCAACTCCTATTAACATGGATGCTATACTTTAAACTCTCCTCCTGCATCCATAATTACCCTTTTTTATAGTATTGCTAAATGCTGACATTTTCTTCATGATTCTCTCCAGTCCTCTAAAGGCAGCTCAGAGTGACTGAAATGATGTCTGGTCCGTGAAAGTACCTCCTGCCCCCTGCACTGCCGGCAGCATCTGTAGCAAGAACCAGCCTCACCCGAATCCCTCAGCTGCTGCCGAGTCTGTCAAGTCTTTTCTGGGCTTGAACTATTCAGGATAGTGATTTGTATCTTTGAGTCATCAAGCAAAATAATGCTGTTTACCAAGTATTCCTAAGTAGTATCATATAGTACATTAAATATTCTGTGCATTGCATAGTTGGTAGGTTTTCACTTTGTAAGTCAGAGTGCTCTGCCTTTGGAATCAGAGAAGGCTTCTGAATAGCATTTACACTGTAAGTCATTTCTTTTAACATTTATAACGTGTATTGAGCTAGACTCACTTGTTAACATATTTCCCTGGTTTCATAAATGTCAAATAAGATTCATTTGATTGGTGCTTTGGATTGTCTCATTATTAACTCTTTTTTTAAGTTACTTAAAAATTTTTTTTTAATTTTTTTAAATTGGAGAATAATTACCTATTTATTTATGCATTTTGGCATACATCAACATGACTTGGCTATAGGTATACATGTGTCCCCTCCCTCTTGATCCCACCTCCCTCCACATCCCACCCCTCTCGGTTGTCACAGAGTACCAACTTTGGGTTTCCTGTGTCGTACGTCAAACTCCTAATGGTTACCTGTTTTACATATGGTAATGTATATATTTCAATGCTGTTCTCTCAATTCATTACATCCTCTCCTTCCCCCACTGTGTCCAAAAGTCTTCTTTATGTCTGTGTCTCCTTTGCTGCCTTGCATGTAAGATTGTTGGTGCTGTCTATATTACATGTATATGTGTTAAAATATGATATTTGTCTTGCTCTTTCTGACTGACTTCACTCTCTTCATAATCAATTGTATTATGGAAGAGGGTACCAGAAGAGAAGAGCTCTCATCGCACATCTGTGCAGCACAAGAAGAAATACTTTCAACAGGCTATTAAGTGCATCTATAGTATTTAAGTCTCAACAAGTACTACCACAAGTTAAAAGTGCCTTCTTATAATTTTCAAAATATAACAAATGTTCCTGTGCATATGAATTCCAAAAATAAAGTGGCTAATGCACACTAACGCTTCAAACCTACTTTTCATGCACAATTTGCTGTATCAAGATGAATGTTATATTCAGATGTCCATCAGTATTGAAGCAGCGGGTTTCTACTGCTCACTCTTATCCTGAGATCTGAGTTTATCTTAGGGGTTGCAGTGGATATAAACAGGCTGGAAGTGAGCAATAATGATTACCTCAAACCATTTCTTTTGTTTCGGCATTTTACAAACATTTTTAAGCAATTGCTCTGTGTCAGGCATTTTTCTGGGTTCTGGTTGAAGCACAGTGGAACAATACATAATTATTACCTTCATTGAAACTTACTTTCTAATGAATGACAGTTATTATAGAACTGAATTGTGTAATCTTGGTTACATTTTTTAAAAGTGGGAAAGAAGAGAACAGAATAAGAAAAGAGTTTTAACATCAGTTTATGAGTTCAGAGTACTTTATATGAAGGGATCAAGGGGTTCATGTGGGGAAGTGGGCGAAATAAAAAAGCTAAATAGGTTGGCAACAAATCTGTTGTTGAGAACATTGAGTACTCAGATATGGTGTTTATTCTGAAGGACATAGAGAAACTCGGAACAGAAATTCTTAGTACTACCATTACATATTGCCTCTGATCTTAATTAAAGGAACCATTAAATATCAGTCAAAAGTTATTGCAGATGAAAATGTAACATTTTCATTCCAAATCTTAGCCCCTGAATTCTAAGACTTGCTTGAGGAACACACAAGATTTCTAATAAATGAAATTATTGCTAGAGACAGTACATTCAGAATAATACTAGTTATTTCAATTTAAAAATTTTTAGAATTATATACAGGAGTCTGAATGGAGGAGTGGAGAATTTAAAAACATTTAATTATGCAAAGTTGGAGTTTTAGTTGATAATACAAATAAGAAATACTAACTGGCAAGTGAGTGAGGAACAATGGCAAAGGTGTAGTCCAATGCCTGTGGGTTGGTTTTTATTTAGTAGGAGTAAAGTGCTATCAGAAGAAAAGTCATGAATTGGGGAAAATTCAGTTGTCAAAATGTTAATGGTATCAGTGAGGTGAAAAACTAAGTGTATTGTCAATAATAAAGTAATAAAATTTGAATAATATGAAGTTGTATCAGAGAGTTGTATAGTAGTGTTTTGATCTGATATATCAATAATTATGCACACTGATGAGTGATTTGACAAGGGAGATCATTAGTACAGAGGAATTTTAGTAATTTGATTGTTGTATGAGTCAGTGACACAGATAAATAAGAGTCTATTGGGAGAATGAGTGATAGAAAAATCATGATCAGGTGCCATTACGTGTATCTACATGTGTAGATGTAGATGACAACAATAAAAGTTTGAGTATACGTAGATGTCATGAGTTCTCAAGAAGATATAATTATTGATGTTTGAGGTATAATTCGGCAGTGGCCACAGGACTGGAAAAGGTCAGTTTTCATTCCAATCCCCAAGAAAAGCAATGCCAAGGAATGCTCAAACTACCGCACAATTGCACTCATCTCACACGCTAGTAAAGTAATGCTTAAAATTCTCCAACAGGCTTCAGCAATACGTGAACCATGAACTTCCAGATGTTCAAGCTGGTTTTAGAAAAGGCAGTGGAACCAGAGATCAAATTGCCAACATCCACTGGATCATCAAAAAAGCAAGAGAGTTCCAGAAAAACATCTATTTCTGCTTTATTGACTATGCCAAAGCCTTTGACTGTGTGGATCACAATAAACTGTGGAAAATTCTGAAAGAGATAGGCATACCAGACCACCTGACCTGCCTCTTGAGAAACCTATATGCAGGTCAGGAAGCAACAGTTCAAACTGGACATGGAACAACAGACTGGTTCCAAATAGGAAAAGGAGTACATCAAAGGTGTACATTGACACCCTGCTTATTTAACTTATATGCAGAGTACATCATGAGAAACACTGGGCTGGAGGAAGCACAAGCTGGAATCAAGAATACCAGGAAAAATATTAATAACCTCAGATATGCAGATGACACCACCCTTATGGCAAAAAGTGAAGAACTAAAGAGCCTCTTGATGAAAGTGGAAGAGGAGAGTGAAAAAGTTGGCTTAAAGCTCAACATTCAGAAAATGAAGATCATGGCATCTGGTCCCATCACTTCATGGGAAATAGATGGGGAAACAGTGGAAACAATGTCAGACTTTATTTTTTGGGGCTCCAAAATCACTGCAGCCTTGGGTGATTGCATCCATGAAATTAAAAGACGCTTACTCCTTGGAAGGAAAGTTATGACCAACCTAGACAGCATTTTCAAAAGCAGAGACATTACTTTGCCAACAAAGGTCCATCTCGTCAAGGCTATGGTTTTTCCAGTGGTCATGTATGGATGTGAGAGTTGGACTAGCTGAGTGCCAAAGCATTGATGCTTTTGAACTGTGGCGTTGGAGAAAACTCTTGAGAGTCCCTTGGACTGCAAGGAGATCTAACCAATCCATCCTAAAGGAGATCAGTCCTGAATGTTCATTGGAAGGACTGATGTCGAAGCTGAAACTCCCATACTTTGGCTACCTGATGCAAAGAGCTGACTCAGTTGAAAAGACCCTGATGCTGGGAAAGATTGAGATCAGGAGGAGAAGGGGCTGACAGAGGGTGAGATGGTTGGGTGGCATCACCGACTTGATGGACATGGGTTTGGGTGGACTTCGGGAGTTGGTGATGGACAGGGAGGCCTAGCGTGCTTCGATTCATGGGGTCGCAAAGAGTCGGATATGACTGAGTGACTGAACTGAACTAAACTGACTGAGCATCCTCCTATTGATAGTTCAACAGCTATTTGCTCTCACAGAAGGAGATGGGTGCATGTGCTTTTAATCTGCCATCTTGATCTGGAAGTCTGATTCAGTCTTGATTGCAAATTCCATGTCTGTTTTCCCAGATAATGTTGTTAATAAGTTTATTAAATGATGATAATTAGCTCATAACGTTTGAATGGTCCAGAGAACCAGGCTTTAAAATTTCACAGCCAGAAGTACTCATCTATGGAGACAACTCTAGTGAAAATATTCCTGCCACTTCCATTTGGCTTTGGGAACACTTGGGCCTGGATACCAGGAATTCCACCACTGCCTTCCTGTCCTGCCAAATACCTTGTGAATATACCTACTTTTTGATTGTGCCAAATACCTACTACCTTATGTAGGTAGTATGTAACTTGAAAATTTTGCCATCCTGCTTCTTAATAGATGGTTAAGTCAGTTGATATTTAATTTCTTGCTAATGTTAAACACAGTTTTTTATTAGGAAGGAAAAGAGAGAAACATATTACTGTATGAAAAATTTTCAAATGTTCCACAGTGGATGAAAATTATTCTGATACATGGCTGATTGAGAAAACATTCTAAAGAGATGCTAATGAAATAAATTTTAGTCCTAACATATAAATTCACATTTCATGAACATGCATCTCATTTACAGACCTTGCTAGCACCTAACTGGCAGATCTAGCTAGCATCAGATCCTAGCACCTTTACAGAAGCACATTCGAAAATAGGAAGCATTTTTCTGTTTCTATCTTGGAAAGATGAAATACAAAATGTGGAAAATAACCATCATGTATGTAGAGTTTTTAGAAATATTGTGTGGTCCTATCTGTTAAATACACACCTATTTTTCTATTTTCTTGCCTTATCCCTCTAACTTCTATTGCACTTTTTTTGTAGGATAGAAATTGTGGTCTTGTGATCCTTTTTGATGGCTATAAAGAAGTGGTAGATATGACCAACCTCATTGGTTGTTGCATCCATGAAATGAAATAATTTGAAGAGAAGTAAAGATGGTATATAAACACTCATTTTTGGTTATTACCATGATAAGTATTTTACAAATGCAATTCCATATCTTACTGATTGGTCTACATTCTCCCACTGTGCTATCTCATTCAGTCTCATAGATCTTAATGTCATCCACATGTTGACTCACTTCAGACTCCTATGCCTAATTGCTACTTGCTATCTACTCTTGGAGCAAGAATGGATATCTCAGATTAAACAAGGTCAAAGCAAAGTTTTTATGTTTCTCTATAAAACTCTATTCTCCAACCAAGCTTTTTTAGTTATGAAGGTATCATTTTCCAGAGTCAGTCCAGAAATCAAAACCATCTTTGATTCTCCTTATAAATGTATTCATCTTCAGTCCACCAAGAAGTCCAGAATACATCCCAAATGTGCTCATTTTCCACCAGCTAATTTCTTTGAGGTATTTACCACACTACCAAAAGTTGACAATATATCTTGCCTGAAATGTTACAGTAAATATCTTATTAAATCTTATTCCTACTCAACTGCAAACTATTCAACATGTAACAGAGTGGTATATTTTTAAATGGAGATAAAAACTTTTTCTTTGTAACACCTCATAATGGCTTTTTGTTGCATTTAAAAAATAAATTTCACTTCTAACCTTGGTCTAAAAGACCACACATTGCCCCTGCCAACTTTTCCAAATTTATCTCCTGCCTTTTCACTGGGCTCCAGCAAGTCTAGACTACTTTCTATTTTTTATTTCTACTATATTAATGTATATCAGGCCCTTTCACTTGTTATTTTTACGCTCATACTATTTTCTCCTGATCTTTGCTTGTACAGGTCCTTTTGTAATTCAGGTATCAGTTCAAGTGTGACCTCTTCCTTAACTACTCAGTGTAAAGTACTGTACTGTCTGCATTTCCTTCTCTGCTATAGCCTCTTGTTTTATGTAATTTGTGACACTTCTGTATGAAATTATCTTTCTTATTTATCTTTGATTTACTTTTGTAGCCCTCTCTCAAGGAAACATATGCACATACATAAACAACATACATGCACATATATCATAAGCTCAGCCATAACAGGGAGAATCCTTTCTTATTGCCTGCTAATTCTGGTACCTGGATAACTTTCCAGCCAAGTAGGGGCTTAGTAAATGGTAATGGAATGAGTAAATAAATGATTCTTGCATTGATGGTCAAAGTTTACAGTATTATGACTATTTTACATATGGAGACACTGACACTCAAACTTATTTACAGATACTTAGCTAGTAAGTAGTAAACCTCAAAATAGAACCAGAAGCCTCCTCTTTGCTCTATACTATGCTGGCTGTATGTATATTTCTACTGTTGTTATTGTCATTGTTTTTAATTGCTGTAAATATTTATTTTGTATTCACTAGGGGTATTCTTAGGAATTCCTAGGATGTAAAATGTATTGACCTTATAGAGAACTTGGCATAATTTTTTTTAAAAAACATCTCAAAAGATGTCTTAAGCATTGAGACCAAGCACTTCTGTTCCATTCTCCTGGCACTATTGTGGAAGATCCCAAATCCCTTTAGTTGAAGAAATGATATTAAATTTCCTTGTTAAAATACAGCTATGTACATTAAGATGAATGAGACAAAAAGCCAACAAATAGTAATATGTCTTTGGGAAGTTACTGCCTTTCTGGGCCTTTGCTCATATTTTAAATTAAGAAATTGACATTGATGACCTTACCTAGATGAGATTCCATTCCTAATCACCCCAAGAATTCTTTAATTTTCACTTTATTAGCACTCCTTTAAGATTTCTTGATAGCAAAGTATCAAGAGTATTCCCTTCCTAGGCCTATTGATGTATCTTTAAAAATTCTTTGGCTACGTTCAGATTTGTCCTTCTCCCTTTCCTCTTTAAAACTGCCACTGTTTCCAACATTAGTGAGAAATTACATGTTACCTAAGTTAACCATGTATATCAGGAAGCAGAATGTTGAGGACATGACACATAGGAGACTTTGGGGAGAGCCATGCAGCAAGAAGCTTTATATAGCTGAAGGTTAGGAATGGAAGAACAGTAATACTATAATCTGGAGATAGCAGAGGACCAGTAAACAGAGAGGCTAAAATGAGAGGAGTGAGATGGAGAGAGCAGCACCACAAATGGTTAATTTTCCTCATTTAGCACAGCATGTTGTTCAATTCAGGCACTTACTTTCTCCACTCTTTCTCGATCTTCTGGATTTTTTGTTTCCATCTTAATTGTGTTAATAATTGAGGAAAATTCTGCCCCTTTAATGAACACACGTGTCTCTCTTCATGTTCTTCTGTTTACTATAGCATGTGCTTCTGTGCTGAGTAGAATGAACAAACTACTGAATTTCCTGGTAACTTCTACCACTATCAGTGAAAATCTCCTGCTAAGTTTCAGTACTGGTTGTCCAGTAAGGGACATTAAAAAAAAAAAAAGTTTATAATCATGATTTAACAATTAATCTGTTAAAACGATATTTAAGCATATAATTTGAAAACTTATTAAAAAGAATCCCCAGCTAGTAGAATGTTTGCATTATAAACTTGTTTGACTCAAGATACATGGGAATTCATCTTTAGATAGTGATTTTTAAAGCATTCTTCTTTACCAGTTTGTGTTGATTTTTCTGCTTCCCAGATCCCTGCATAAACTAGTTATTTATGTTTATTTGGAGATAACTTTCAGTCTTATCCTTACCCCATCTTTACTGCAAATGCTGGGGTCAACTTTTTCCTTTGTTGAAGAGAATTTAAGAACCCTAGTTGAAGGTCATGGAGAAGGCACTGGTGACCCACTCCAGTACTCTTGCCTGGAAAATCCCATGGACGGAGGAGCCTGGGAGGCTGCAGTTTATGCGGTCGCTAAGAGTCGGACCTGACTAACTGACTTCACTTTCACTTTTCACTTTCGTGCATTGGAGAAGGAAATGGCAACCCACTCCAGTGTTTTTGCCTGCAGAATCCCAGGGACGGGGGAGCCTGGTGGGCTGCCGTCTCTGGGGTCGCACAGAGTCGGACACGACTGATGCAACTTAGCAGCAGCAGCAGCTGAAGGTCAAGTGGCTTAACATTAAAGCATCCTTGTTCCTAGGGTTTAACCTAGTATTCCAGCTCAAGTATTCATTGACTTGTATCTCAGTTTGCTCCTGGGAAATCTACTTATCTTCTCCAAGACTCAGACCCTTCCATGAGCATTCTCAATTTCAAAAAGGTTTAAATTCTTCTGAGTTCCAGTCTTTAGAGATGGTACCCTGCTTCTTCATACTAGCATTGTCATGCCAACTATCTACATCCTGTCTGAATCTATATATAACCGGTCAAGTGCATTTGATATAGATGCATTATATTTAACCACACCTTTCTGATGCTGTATTCTTCAACAGTTGTCCTGCTGCTGCTGCTGCTGCTGCTAAATTGCTTCAGTCGTGTCCGACTCTGTGCCACCCCGTAGACGGCAGCCCACCAGGATCCCCTCTCCCTGGGATCTAAGACGCAGAAAAATATACTCTGTTCAAACTGAACTGTAATTACCTGGGGTAATTTGAACAGTTTTACAATGGCCTCAAAGTGATAAAACTTGATAAGGGAAATTTGAGGTATGGATTTAATCAGCTGCCCAAGAAAAAGGACTGATATAGTACCCCTTAGGACCTCAAAATTGGATCAAAACAAAACTGAAAGCAGCAATAACAAATGTATTGCAGGTTTATTTCTGACTCAATCTCTGTGTTCAACAATGAGTTTTGCAGTGTTTTTTTGAGTTCCAAAGAATGTAATATGATGTCTTAATTTTATTTATTGTTACCAGGTGGAATATTCTCCTATCTTCTTATACCTAGAAATATCTAGAATATTGGAGAAAGATTCTTTCTGCAATCAGCTGGTACTGGTTCTGGTTCTGACACTATGGCTTAGCAAGTTATCTAAACAATGTTCAAGGAGAATGTCAGGAGTGACAGGAGAATTGTAGGAACTCTCCAATTTCCCTAGCACTGGAGAAATTTTTTTTTCTATAGGTTACCATGGTAAATTTCTCTTTTAACTGTTTTTCATTCTTGGCCACTTCTCATCAAATCCTCCTTGGCTTCTGTGGTCCTCAACATGTCAAAGACTTTTTTAAAAAATATACTTTTAAATTAGGATCTTATGCAAAAAGAAAGAAGGGGGACAAATATTTAGAAGCCTAGGAAGGAAGAAAGAGTCCTGTGTCAAAGGATTATTTATTTAGCTTTTCAATTTGGAAGGTTTGATAATATTTTCCCTCTGGCTGGATTTTGTAAATGACTGAAGTTTCACTAGAGACTGTGACTACCAAAATGACATTTGTAAGAATAAACACTTTGAATTGATTCTGAATCTTCCAAATATTAAAATTTATTTTTGATAGAAAGTTGGTTTCATTTTTAAACTTTAACTTTTCTTATAGTATGAGAACATGTTAATACATGCTGAAAAGTTTTTGGTTTGTTGTATATTGCAATACTGATGAAAAAATTTCCATCAGACTTAATAAAGTTTTTTACATTAGTTACTTTGTAAATTAAAAGCCAAATCTTGCTCAGTTGTACAATTCTATAAAGCCAATATTTTTATACTCTTTTCCCCTTCACATCACTTTTTAGGCATTCCAAGGACTACCATATAGAGGAAACTCACTTAGTTAACTCTATATTAACTAGTTCTACCAAAGAGACTTGCTCTCCATTTCCTCCACACTGACTATCGCAAACATTATGGAGACTGTACCAAGCTGACAAGCCACTCTCAATCCACATTATCCACTAGTGGAAAGTTAAGTGCTTGACATGTGACAGCCAGGTTGGTTTCAACTATTTTTAGATGTGTTATATAAATTTTTATGAATAAAAATGTTAATAAAATAGAATATGAATTAATGAAATAGCGCCCAAAAAGTCTTTTCTTGAAAGTGATGTTGAACATGGCAAAAACGTGATAAATATGAATTAGTTAAACTAGAAGTAATATTATAAAAAGTACTGCCTTGTTGGGTAGAGATAGACAACTGGAAAAAAGGAGAAACAGGAAAAATCTATAAGGATTCTGGACTCAGATTGCTTAACAAATGCCTTTAAGTTTTCACTGCACTTCAAAGAAATCAAGACTAGAAATGACAGAGAATGCATCACAAGTTTCTGAAAGATGATGATGTGAGACTCCGTTTAGAGGCCTTACATACAAAATGATCTCAAGTGAATTGGCAAGAGAGTATATATTTATAAAATTTACATAAAATAAAGTATCCATGTATTATGTATGTTTCATTTTATGTATTTAATATATACTTATGTATTAAATACTTTATTATAGTATTTTACTTCAGTTGATTATTTGTTCTATTTTCAGAGCAATTATTGGCTATGAACAGATTTTATAACAATGTGTGCATGCTAAGTTGCTTCCGTCTTGTCCTACTCTTGGCAACTCTATGGACTGTCCAGTGTCCATGGGATTTCCCAGGCAGGAATACTGGAGTGGGTTGCCATACCCTCCTCCAGAGGATCTTCCCAACATAGGGGTCAAACCAGCATCTCTCACATCTCCTTCCCTGGCAAGCGGGTTCTTTACCATTCATGAAAGGTATTTTTTTATTGAGTATATACTCTGTGATAGATAAGATCCAAATTTACTTGTATTAACTCATTTCATTCTCCCAGTAATTCTGTTACCACTACCTTTTACAGATGAGTATGCTGAAGCATAGAGTATTTAAGTAGTTGCCTTCAGTGCTTTGTGCTAGATAAGTAGTTGACTCATAAACAGGCAGAGGTCCCAGAATCTACAACTGAACCTGCATTTATACTATATGTTTTTCTGTATAAAGATATTGATAAATCCTTGGTTCAAATGGAAGGTTACACATTAAAGAAATGAATCATTACTTATTAAATGATCACAGTGCTGTCCACTAAAAGTCATCCTGAAGATTGTTTTCTCCTATAAATAAATTTGCACCCATGTTCATTTGTAAAGGATAGTTTCAGTTCAGTTCAGTTCAGTTCAGTTCAGTTGCTCGTTCATGTCTGACTCTTTGAGACTCCATGAATCGCAGCACGCCAGGCCCCCCATCCATCACCAACTCCGGGAGTTTTCACAAACTCATGTTCACTGAGTCAGTGATGCCATCCAACCATCTCATCCTCTGTCTTCTTCTTCTCCTCCTGCCCTCAATCTTTCCCAGCATCAGGGTCTTTTCAAAAGAGTTAGTTCTTCATATCAGGTGGCCAAAGTATTGGAGTTTCAACTTCAGCATCAGTCCTTCCAATGAATATTCAGGACTGATTTCCTTTAGGATTGACTGGTTGGATCCCCTTGCAGTCCAAGGTACTCTCAAAGAGTCTTCTCCAACACCACAGTTCAAAAGCATCAATTCTTCGGCGCTCAACTTTCTCTATAGTCCAACTCTCACATCCATACATGACTACTGAAAAGAACATAGCTTTGACTAGATGGACCTTTGTTTGCAAAGTAATGTCTCTGCTTTTTAATATGCTGTCTAGGTTGGTCATAACTTTTCTTCCAAAGGGCAAGCATCTTTTAATTTCATGGCTGCAGTCACTATCTGTGGTGATTTTGGAGCCCCCCCGCCAAATAAAGTCTGTCACTGTTTCCCCATCTATTTGCCATGAAGTGATGGGACCAGATGCCATGATCTTAATTTTCTGAATGTTGAGTTTTAAGCCAACTTTTTCACACTCCTGTTTCACTTTCATCAAGAGGCTATTTAGTTCTTCTTCACTTTCTGCCATAAGGGTGGTGTCATCTGCATATCTGAGGTTATTGATATTTCTCCCAGCAATCTTGATTCCAGCTTGTGCTTCATCTAATCCAGCCTTTCTCATGATGTACTCTGTGCAGAAGTTTAGTAAGCAAGGTGACAATATACAGCTTTGATGTACTCCTTTCCCGATTTGGAACCAGTCTGTTGTTCTATGTCCAGTTTTACCTGTTGCTTCCTGACCTGCATATAGGTTTCTCAAGAGGCAGGTCAGGTGGTCTGGTATTCCCATCTTTTGAAGAATTTTCCACAGTTTGCTGTGATCCACACAGTCAAAGGCTTTTTCATATTCAATAAAGCAGAAGTAGATGTTTTTCTGGGACTCTCTTGCTTTTTTGATGATCCAGCAGATGTTGGCAATTTGATCTCTGGTTCCTCTGCCTTTTCTAAACCCAGCTTGAACATCTGGAAGTTCATGGTTCATGTATTGTTGAAGCCTGGCTTGGAGAATTGTGAGCATTACTTTGCTAGCATATGACATGAGTGTAATTGTGCGGTAGTTTGAGCATTCTTTGGCATTGCCTTTCTTTGGGGTTGGAATGAAAACTGACCTTTTCCAGTCCTGTGGCCACTGCTAAGTTTTCCAAATTTGCCTGCATATTGAGTGCAGCACTTTCACAGCATCATCTTTTAAAATTTGAAATAGCTCAACTGGAATTCCATCACCTTTACTAGCTTTGTTTGTAGTGGTGCTTCCTAATATCTCCTCCAAAAAAAAAAAAAAAGAAAAAATCCCAGCCTGTTCTGACTAACATCTTTTTTAATACCTTTTCTGAAGAGTTGAAAGGTGTCTGGCATATCTGGTCTCTCTTTTTTCCATAAAACTCAACTACATTTGCAGCATAACTTCAACTCATCTTTCCAGCTCAGTAACCAATACACTGGCCAATAGGAGTAATGGAACAAAAGTACCTTGAGTCAAAATAAACCACCAGTTTAGCTCTGTCTGATGTCTCCATTACTGTATCTTCAATCCACATGTTTAGGATGCCGTTGAGGCCACCAACTCACTGTCATACCTGCTGTAAATTAACTACAAGTAGGAGAAAAGATGTTTTTCATTTTCTCTTTCTAAAATCTAAGATTATTCATTTAAAACCCTTGCAGGTAGACTTTTTACATAACACTCTATATTTAGCTCCACTGTATTCAAAATATTTGCTGAAAAGTTCCCTGTGTCATAGTCAGTTCTAAGAAAGGATTTTCTACAAACCTGTTAATGTATTTTAATTACAAACACACAGGAAACGGCCAAGTGATTCTCATAATTCAAGTGAAATGATGGGTACCTTAGAAAGTACTGCATTTTGAAAGTACCAGTTTTAATAATCTAAAGTGTAGATTTAAATGCCTATAAGAAAGTAATTATTCTTTATTAGCTATTCTGTTAACTTGATACACTAAACTGAGAATCCAAGAGAAAGGAAGTTGTTCCATTAGTGACTGATGTGAGTCTGATGCACCTCTCTCTACTGAAGCCGGCTGAAAACGTGAATGCGATCTAGAAAGTTGCATGAATGGTAGTAGGCTCCTTTGATTTCATGCTTCTATGTACTCATTTTTTCTCATTCTGAAATTAGTTACTACTTACTCTGCTGAAATTTTTTGAGAAAAACTAAGAATGACTAATATTGACTTTAATTTTTTTCTCCAGTATAATACATGTACTTTAAAATCAGCTTTCAAATCTCTCATACAAAGAAATAACTTATGTGGTAATTTCCTATGTTGAAACTTTTTCATAAGGATGAATCCATTCTCTCACATTTTTGCTATACACTTTTGAACATACATTTGCTTGTGAACATATTTGTGTACGAAATAGGCATGTACATATCATCACACACTATGTATAACCATTATTTTTCCACTTAATAAAATTGCCTTTAACTTTTTCTAGATATTGTGAAATTTCCAAATTGGCTTGAAATAGACTTGTTTTAAAATCAACTCGAGGTGTTCTGGTTCCACCTTGTCTTTGCTGAATACAACCACATAATATGGACTGAATGCATAGAATAGCTGTTTGAACTCTGTAAAGTAAATCATAGGAAGCAGATAGGAGAAGACCTGAATTTCAAATACTGAAGCAAGAATCCCTTTAGTTCTGTCTCGTAAAACAGGAAAGGCTACATCTAACTCTCAAAGGAAGTATGGAAATCACCTTTTTTTTTTTTTTTTTTAACTTCTGTCTGTTCTTTCATGCCCCAGCCCTCAAGCAATCTCATGGTGGTGATGATAGACAAATTCTAAGGAAAGGAAAGCTTTCTCTGTGTTCAAAGAAGCTCTAATTACAAAACCTTGAGGGAACCCATTGCTTTTTTCTCTCTGTGTTTCCCTACTGATTTACCCCAAACATTGGACTGCTGTGGAAGTTCATATCAGAGGGGCTAACTAGATCTCCAGGGAACTTGAAAATACTGGGAAAACTACGGAGAGGAAGAAGCTCAATAAAGTGACTCCATAAAGTTTTCTTTTTAGATCCTGAGCATCCCCAACTTCCTCACGCACAATCCAATCCTATTCTGCATATTAAAGGCATCAAGCTTGAATTAACAAACCACCCAGCTATTCTCCATTGGATGTAAACAAGACTCAGATTCTTATAACGTCTTATTTAAAATGTCCAGGTACAATCCAAAGTTATTTTACAAAAAAAAAGAAAAATCAACTTATATGAGAAAAGCCAGTTATTAGACTCAACACCAAGGTGGCATAGCAATGCTTTAGCAAGCAATTATGAATACTGTTGAAGCCAACAGATAAATTTAAAATCTCATCAAAAAACTGGAAGGGCCAAATAGTAATTTTCGAACCAAAAATCACAAGGACCAAAATAAAAAATTCATAGGATGGCCCTTTAGAAGGTGAACTGATAGACAAACTGTTTATGTTACAACATAAAATATTATTCAGTGCTGAAAAGAAATGAGCTATAAGCTATGACAAGATATGGAGGAACCTAAAATGAATATTACTAAGTGAAAGAAACCAATTATAAACCATATGATTCCAACTATATGTTCTGGAAATGCAAAAGTATGGATCAGTAAAAGATTAGCAGATATCAGAGGTTGGGGTGGAGAGAAGGGTTGAATAGGTGAAACACAGGATTTTTAAGGCAATGAAAATACTCTGTATGATGTCATAATGATATTATGCGTTGATTTTTGATATTGATTGATATCAGTTGATGATCGATACATGATTTAAATGCCATATTTGTCCAAACCATAGAATGTACAACACCAAGAGAGAACCCTAACATAAACTATGGACTTTGGATATTATGATGTGTCAATGTAGGGTCATGAATTGTTAACGAAATTACTACTTTTGTGGTGGAGTTGATATCAGGGGAAGCTATGCATGTGTGGAGCGTCGATATATGGGAAATGTCTCTACCCTCCTCTCATTTTTTTGTGAATCTAAAGCTGCTCTAAAAAAATAAAATATGTCTGTATCTCCATGGTTGCCGTACAAATAGGTTCATCGGTACCATCTTTCTAGATTCTATACCTGTGCGTTAACGTACAATATTTGTCTTTCTCTTTCTGACTGACTTTACTCTGTACATTGGCTCAAGGTTCATCCACCTCATTAGGACTCAAATGCATTTTTTGGGGGGTAATATTCCATTTATATATGTACTACAACTTCTGTATCCATGGGAGGGAGAGGATGGAATGAACAGAGGGAGTAAGCATAGAAATATATTTATTACCATATGTAAAATAGATAGCCAGTGGGAATTTGCTGTGTAACGCAGAGAGCTCAACCCAGTGCTCTGTGACAACCTAGAGGAGTGGGGTGGAGTAGGAGATGGGAGGGATGTTCAAGAAGGTGGGGAATTATATATGTATATACTTGTGACTGATTCATTATGATGCATGGCAAAAACCAGCACACTACTGTAAAGCAATTATCCTCCAATAAAAAAAATAAATAAAATAATTTAAAAAATTCATCAGATGTACATAATATCAAGAGAGATGGTAAAACAAATGATGAAATGAACTCAGAGATAAAGAATAAATTAGCAGTTACCAGTGGGAAAAGGGAGAAAAGGGAAAAATAGGGGATACTAAGAAATACAAATGACTATGTATAAAATAGATAAGCAACAAGAATATATCGTACTGCACAAGGATATATAGCCACTGTTTTGAAATAAATTTAAATGGAACATAATCTACAAAAATGTTGAATCACTGTTTATACCTGAAACTAATGTAATATTGTAAATCAACTACTCTTCAATTTTAAAAAAAATCCAGTGGATTTGAAGTTATACCTATAGATGGAAATATACAGTCTATAAAACAGTGAAGAGAAAAATGAAAAATAGTTGTGATGTTCTACCATTAAGTAGTTGGAAAATGTACTCTAGATTCCTTCTACTTGCAGGAGACCAATTTAAGGATCTGGGAAGTTTAAATTATGCCTATGAAATAAGGAAATGATCTCAAATTTTGCTTCTCTGCTCAATGGTAAATGATGGCTAAGCCACCCAGCTTTATCTTAGTCTGTCCTAATGACCGCTGCAGACATTATCCTTATCCCTGTTATATGGAACAACTGACTGTTTCAAAATTGGGAAAGGAATACAACAAGAGTATGTTGTCAACCTGTTTATTTAACTGACTGACTGGTTCAAAATTGGGAAAGGAATACAACAAGAGTATGTTGTCACCCTGTTTATTTAACTTATATGCAGAGTACATCATGTGAAATGCTGGGTTGGATGAAGCACAGACTGAAATCAAGACTCCAAGGAGAAATACTAACAACCTCAGATATGCCAATGATACCACCCTAATGGCAGAAAGCTAAGAGGAACTAAAGAGCCTCTTGATGAAAGTGAAAGGGGAGAGTGAAAGAGCTGGTTTGAAACTCAACATTCAAAAAACTAAGATCATAGCATCTGGTCTCATCATTTCATGGCAAATAGAAGGTGAAAAAGTGGAAGTAGTGACAGATTTTTTTTTTTTCCTTGGGTGCCAAAATTACTGCTGATGGTGACTGCAGCCATGAAATTAAGACACTTGCTCCTTGGAAGAAAATCTATGGCAAACCTAGACAACATATTAAAAAGCAGAGACATTACTTTGCTGATAAAGGTCCATATAGTCAAGGTTATGGTTTTTCCAGAAGTCATGTACGGATACGAGAGTTGGACCATAAAGAAGGTTGAACACCAAAGAATTAATGCTTTTGAATTGTGGTGCTGGGGAACACTCTTGAGAGTCCCTTGGACAGCAAGGAGATCAAATCAGTCAATCCTAAAGGAAATCAACCCTGAATATTCATTGGAATGACTGATGCTGAAGCTCCAATACTTTGGCCACTTGATGTGAAGAGCTGACTCATTGGAAAAGACCCTGATACTGGGAAAGATTGAAGGCAGGAGGAGAAGAAGGTGGCAGCGGATGAGATGGTTAGATAGCATCACCAAGTCAATAGACATGAATTTGAACAAACTCTTGGAGATAGTGAAAGACGGGGAAGCCTGACATGCTGCAGTCCATGGGGTCACAGAGTCAGACATGGCTGAGTGAGCAACAACTGTTACCCATGGATAACGTCATCCACATACCAAGTTCCTGATGGTATATAAACACTTTAGACCACTTTCACTTAAATTAGACCTTTCACCTTATGCTCAATGTCTAGCTCTCAAACTCCTGGCTTTAATAGCTGTTTTTAGATCATTAGATTTTTTTTGAATGATGTTAATACTCCTTTCTGATTCATTGCTTTCTGTGTTCCATTCAACTTCCGTCTCTGCATCATTTACTGTCTCAGAAGATAGAGTCTTTCTTACACTCGTCTCTATGATCCCACAGGCTAAATTCTGACTTACCAGCCAAAAGTAAGTGTTCAAACATGGGCTATAGTTCCCTGAAATGAAGTCTGAGAAAGGTTTATCCACTCAAAATCTGACCTAGGTTGTGATATCCTAGAATTCTGTCTATTCTGCTGTACAAAGAATATTGAAGAAATTTTATATAGAATATCTTTTTTGCTTAACTTGTAACTTCAGAAATTAGTCACTTAAAATTTCATAGTACTGTTAAACATTAAATAAAACAGTGCTGTTTTATTTCTAACTGATAGGTATTGTACTTAAGCCCAAATCTCCATAGAATGACAAATTATCTCCTTAAATATTTTAAGGAGATAACCTTTCCTAGGAGATGTATTTTGTTACTCTCTTTTTAAGCTTTGGTTAAAGCTCCTTTTAAAATCTCAGGTAAGCATTTTCCACTGATCCTCTTGATACTTTTGCCTTCCATTTTAGGATACTTGGGCTTCCATCTTTTCTGATTTCCTTTTATTGTTTGGTCAACAATTTTCCAGAGACTTTTATAATAAATCTTTATATGATGATAACATGAAATGTGAACTGAGAGATGATTTTTTAATTCTAATTGCTCAGTAATGGCATGTTACATAAAGAAGAATTTCTTATTGTTTTGTGATCATTTGTATCTTCTGTGGTTTTTGTTAAGTAAGAATAGTCTTGCTAAAACCTGAAATTCTATGTGTGTGCTCCATAAGATGTCATTAGGATTAGCCTGGCTAGAGCACTGAAATATTTGAAGAGCATTTTTGTTTTTAAGTGGGTTTTTTTTTGTTGTTGTTTTTAATCAGCTTTCCAGCTGAAAAACACATACAGAATATATGCAGTTCTCTGGCTATACTTCCTTGTCTCTGTGAATAATGCAACAGACTATACCAGTAGTGGCTTGGTAGGAACTACTGTAATTCCCGGAATCCACAGTCCTTTATTAGGTTCTGCAGTGATTTCGGGAAGTCCAATTACATTAGGATGAATAATGGTACAAGCACTTGCAAGGCCATAGTCCTATTTTATACAAGAAGAAGGCTTGAATTTTGATTTTGTGGCTATACTATTAGGTAAAAAATGTTATCTGGGCTATTTCTTGAAAACAACCATGATAAAAACATCCCATCTTTATAGCAGCTCCAAAATTGTTATTCGTGAATGCGGTGTTATACAATCAGTATTAGTTCTTTGGTACACTGGTTTTTGAGCTATGTTCTTCAGACCAGATGGTCAGAATAGTCTGAACCCAACCCCAAATTGACTGAACCAGAATTTTTGTGGGTTTATGTGACTCATGAATTTACTTGCACGTTTTGCATCCTCCCAAGGTGATTCTTATGCCACTAGATAGGCAGTCTTTATCCCTGGATAAGGGAAAGACTGTGTTTCAGGACAATAAAAATGATGACACGTCATCATCAATGTTCTGTAATTAAAGTCAGAAGGAAGAGAATAACCATCCAAGACTAAAAAGGAAGAAATGACCTAAAATCAGTTAATATTTCACTTTCAGTATTAAAAATTATATAGTAGACCCAAAAGGGACCTTAGATTTATAGTCTAAGCCTTATAACATATGACTGGGAGAACTGATAGCAGCAGCTATTATCTAGTCAGTGCTTACTACATGCCAGACATTATGCTAAGCACTATATAGGAGATATTTGATTTAATCTTTGTTGCTCAGAGAGTTGAAGATTTAAGATTATCAAGGAAGTTATTGGTAAAGTGAGGCCAGACTCTAGATTTGGCTTAGGGCCACGTTCTTATTTTCCCTCACTGCTTCCTATTTCCTTCCTGGGGAATGGTAGATACTAGCCAATTATATGTGCCTCTTGAAATGAATTTCAAGTACTTATATCACAAGTCACATTTTCACAAAATGTTTGCCATCTACTTACTCTTTCATTTTTTCCTAACGAATGAAGAAATAAAATTGTCTAAAATGTCATATTTGACCTTATTCAAAGTCCAAGTACAAAGTATACTGTGTTTAAATAAAATGACTAGGAAAATATCCAGATATAAAGTTTTATGTGAAGATTACCAAAAATATTGGAGTTAGTTTCCTTTCAATGATTGTAATGAAGAATTATACATCGTGATCTTTAAGCAGTTATTTAATGTACTTTCTGTGCTATTTAGATTCTGGAGCCAGCAATTTGCTTGTTCATTATCTCTAGAGATCTGTTTGCATGTGGGCTGTGTGCATATGTTTCATCCAGTTATTTGTCAAGCATTCTTATATTTTTCTATCTCCTATAATACTTGTCATTTATGTAAGTCTGCATGAATTTGTAAGATCAAAAAGCTGCATCTTCCCTTATATTCTCTTGTGACAGACTT
>NW_024070209.1:22916397-22921484 GCF_014754425.2 Oryx dammah
TTTTTTTTTGGGGGGGGTGAAAAGAACAAGGGGTATGGGGATACATCTGATTTTTTTCATTAGATCCCTAATACTTTTACATATAACATATGCATAACATTAATAAAATTGATTAAAAATTATAGACATATAAATATGGTTTAAATATTGACATTTCAATTAATAGATTACTAGTCATTTTAGAAGTGATTATTCTATTGTAGCTCAACATTGTCCTCTGGCGATTTCAACAAGAAAATAAGAAGCATATTTCCTACCATGTATTCTCTCTGCACATGGTTTCAACCAAAATAAGTCTTATTTAATTACACACAGTTTTGCAGCCCAGAGCTGCTGTTTTTCTCTCTACTCATTTTTTCATGTCTTCCCATAAATATTCTCCGAATGTAAAGTGCCTGACTGAGTTTAAGAGCATGGAAACTTGCCCACCCTGCAACCCTACACACCATCAAGTAGAAAGTATTATAGCATTGCTAAATTTGCAACAGCCTGAGTAATTTAATTTGATTCATGTCCACTTTTAGATGTGATCTATGATTATATCTATATATTATATTGAACACATATTCATTTTATTTGCCTCCGGTATACACAGCACATTTGTACTAGAAGAGTCATGCATCTATATACTAACCTTCAATACTTTTCAATTGCTTGCTAGATTATATTGAAACTGCTTAGTTTGATATTCAAAGTCTCTTATATTCTGGTCCCAGCCTACATTTCATGCTTATTATTCCTGTGTACCCAATGTTTCATTCAATCTGGTCAGTTATTGAGCCATCTTTACATTAGTCACTCAGTTATGTCTGATTCTCTGTGGCTCCATGGACTCAGTCATGTCCAACTCTTTGAGACTCTATGCACTGTAGCCCACCAGGCTCCTCTTTCCATGGGGTTTTTGAGACAAGAATTCTGGAGTGAATTGCCATTTCCTTCTCCAGGGGGTCTTCCTGACCCAGGGCTTGAACCCTGGTCTCCTACATTGCAGGCAGATTCTTTACTGTATGTGCCACCAGGGAAGCCTCTCTTCCCACATGGCTGTCTTAAACATCTCCTTTCCCATCAGTTCAGTTCAGTTCAGTCACTCAGTCATGTCTGACTCTGTGACCCCATAGACTGAAACAAGCCAGCCTTCCCTGTCCATCACCAACTCCTGGAGCTTGCTCAAACTCATGTCCATCCATTTGGCAATGCATTCCATCCATCTCATCTCCTGTCATCCCCTTTTCCTCCTGCCTTCAATCTTTTCCAGTATCAGGGTCTTTTCCAATGAGTCAGTTCTCATGAGGTGGCCAAAATGTTAGAGCACCAGTCTTTCCAGTGAATATTCAGGACTGATTTTCTTTAGGATTGATGGGTTGGATCTCCTTGCTGTCCAAGGGACTCTCAAGAGTCTTCTCCAACACTACAATTCAAAAGCACTCTTCAATTCAAGAGCATTCTTTGGTGCTCAGCTTTTTTTATAGTCAACTCTCACATGCATACATGACTACTGGAAAAACCATAGCTTTGACTAGATGGACTTTTGCCGGCAAAGTAATGTCTCCGCTTTTTAATATGCTATCTATGTTGATCATAGCTTTTAGTCTAAGGAGCAAGCATCTTTTAATTTCATGGCTGCAGTCACCATCTGCAGTGATTTTGGAGCCCAAGAAAATAAAGTCTGTCACTGTTTCCATTGTTTCCCCATATTTGCCATGAAGTTTTTAATCCAAGGACAGATTTTTTAAAAATCCTCTTCAAATTCAGTGTTAAAAAATGCATCATGGAATTCAAAGTAGATGAACCAATTTTTTTGTAGTAACCTGATTTCCTCTATGATTTTTTAAATTTTAGTGTATTATAAACTGTAGTTAAGTATTACAGTTATGAAAAAATCAAGTGTTACATAAAGGATCTGTGCAGACCAATAGGAATCTGAGTTTTTAGGTTAAACATGCTTCCAAGAGTGAAATTCTGTAATTATCTAACAGCATCATCTGACCTACATAATTTACCACGGTGGGCATTTGGGCAGAGGGTGGGGATCAAAGTCAGTACTCTTCTCAGTTCACCAAAGGGAGAAAAACAACTATTTATTTTGTCTGTTCATAAAAAAACAAACAAACAAACAAAAAACACACAATAGGTTCTATTCTCAGTGATCAAACACAAGTCACCAAAGTAATAATAACACTGAAGAGGTTTCAGTTCAGTTCAGTTCAGTTGCTCAGTCATGTCCGACTCTTTGCGACCCCATGAATCACAGCACGACAGGCCTCCCTGTCCATCACCATCTCCCGGAGTTCACTCAGACTCACGTCCATCGAGTCCGTGATGCCATCCAGCCATCTCATCCTTGGTCGTCCCCTTCTCCTCCTGCCCCCAACCCTCCCAGCATCAGAGTCTTTTCCAATGAGTCAACTCTTCTCATGAGGTGGCCGAAGTACTGGAGTTTCAGCTTTAGCATCATTCCTTCCAAAGAAATCCCAGGGTTGATCTTCAGAATGGACTGGTTGGATCACCTTGCAGTCCAAGAGACTCTCAAGAGTCTTCTCCAATACCACAGTTCAAAAGCATCAATTCTTCAGCGCTCAGCCTTCTTCACAGTCCATACATGACCACATCCATACATGACCACAGGAAAAACCATAGTCTTGACTAGAGGGAACTTAGTCGGCAAAGTAATGTCTCTGCTTTTGAATATACTATCTAGGTTGCTCATAACTTTTCTTCCAAGGAGTAAGCATCTTTTAATTTCATGGCTGCAGTCACCATCTGCAGTGATTTTGGAGCCCCCCAAAATAAAGTCTGACACTGTTTCCACTGTTTCCCCATCTATTTCCCATGAAGTGATGGGACAGGATGCCATGATCTTCGTTTTCTGAATGTTGAGCTTTAAGCCAACTTTTTTGCTCTCCACTTTCACTTTCATCAAGAGGCTTTTTAGCTCCTCTTCACTTTCTGCCATAAGGGTGGTGTCATCTGCATATCTGAGGTTATTGATATTTGTCCCGGCAATCTTGATTCCAGCTTGTGTTTCTTCCAGTCCAGCGTTTCTCATGATGTACTCTGCATATAAGTTAAATAAGCAGGGTGACAATAAAGAATCACAATTTAGAGAAGATTCCTGAAAGTGCTCTCTGAACTAAATGAATGCCGACTCATTTATTTACAAACTAAAACATCAAAATTAAAAAGCAGCAACCTCTTTATTATCTTAGTCAAAAATGGATCTCATTTCAGTGCTTTTTGTTTTCAATTTTTTTTTAGTTGGTACAAATGTGTGTGTGTATGAACAAGTGGCAAGTGAGTAAGCAAAGTGTCAGCTACATGAATTTAAAAAAAGCTCCTGTAGAGGATAATATATTAATTATATAAAATGAAAGGCTATGTTGTTCACTTGCTTTAGGTCTTTTTTTTTTTTTCTGATGCCTCAAATAGACACAATGAAATTATCTGTAATGCAATATCTGTGTGATGATTATATATCCAATTGCTTCTGAAAAGCCTCTGTTGTAAGTAGAAGACTAATCATTTCATGAGTTTGGAGATTCACTAAGCAAAAGTACACTCAGTCAAATCATACTGTGTTAAGGAAAGGGGAGGCAATTTACCAAAGTAATGCAAGGAGAAAAGGGAGTGATGAGAAGAGGAAAAAGAGAAGTGAAGATCAAGTAAACTAATACTGCCACTTAAAAAATATTGTCCTCCAAAAGTAAGATGCATCTTTGTTGGGGAAAAAATGTCATAATGAGAACTCTTTGCAAGTGTTTGAGTCATATTATAGTTTGGACTTTAATTGAAAATAGCTTTATACAGTTTCAGTGTATATTATGCCCTCATCTGTAGAAGGTGATTTCATTTTTACACCCTCTTGTTCCCCAGTGATACTCAGTCTACCATATACATTATTTAAATTTAACAGAAGCCTGTCTTTATAAATCATCTTCTCTACAATGGTTAAAATCAGTAAGAGAGTAAAATATTCAATATTTATGTAAATAAAGGCCAGGGCCCTTAAGTTTTTAGGTAACTAAAGCAATGATATTGCCATTAATATAGCTTCAAAGAAATAAGCAAACATGGATGAAGCCTGAAGGCTGGACCACATTCTGACTCCCCAGATGCAGGTCTGTTAGTTAATAATTAAAGACAAAATAATAGCACAATTTCAGGCATCACAGGACTGGTGAAGAACTCCCTTCATAGTGGAAAGCAGGTTCAAGTGTGTCTTTCTTATCACTAGGCACAAAGAAGCTCATTAGAAGGAGAAACGTCTGTTTTGATAGCTGAGAAAACTAGAGTTCCTTAACATCAGCTACTAAAATTGAAGGGCTGTGGATTCTGGCTGATTCATAGAAAAAATAAACTCCACGTCTTGGGAATAATTGAGAACAGTGATAATGCAATTTTGTTTTAATTTATCCAATGAATCTAACAGAGTTTTGCTTATAAGAAATCAATAAATACATGCTGATGGAATGTGTGTGCTAGTGCTCCTATGGTCAGTGGGCTTGAGTTACAACAGCTCGTTTATGCACAGTTCATTCCTATTTGCTGCCAATGATTTGCCATTTTTCTTTACTGCCTCATCTGGCATCTCCTCCTCAAACTTTTATTGCTCATTTTCCCTCTCTTACTTTTCACCTCTGATACTTCAATCAATCATTCCAGTTAATCAGTCTGACCCGGAATTTACTATTAGGAATTTATATGAGATGAGTAATTGACAGATTTTACTTTGGCAAAGGCCTTGTGTATTGGGAGACTGAATCTACAAATGGACAATGACTGGTCTATCCCTAAAAATAGAATGCTATCCCACCACTTCTGCAGCAACTAGCCTGGGGAGTCAAACCACAGTCACTGTAGCAATCAACCCAGAGTAGTTAGGACCTCATCAGTAACTGTCAGCTTTACTAATTTTTGCCCCCCTTCCTTTTGTCTAATTTGGGATCAACCAGAGAAAGCCAACTATCTTCCCAAACCAACCACAGAGGATAGCTCACTTCTCTTGACCTGACTCGAATTTCCTCATGCCAGCAAACCTTCACATAAAGCATACTTCAAGGCTTCCCCTATTTACCCTATAAAGCTTTCCT